>NW_027649607.1:0-26249 GCF_053477335.1 Acartia tonsa | reverse complement strand
CTCATATGGAGGTTTTTTTTCTTGTCAGACGAAAAACGGCCCTCTGAGCCGACAACTGACATGTTAGGCGATAGCTACACCGCCCCGGCTGATCCTCGCGGGCGGCCCCCTGTTGTGTTTTCTGATAAAGATCAACGACTTATCAAGATGGGCCTAGCGATGGGCCGCAGTGTTGACGACTTAGCGGAATACCTGGGGGTCGATCCCAAGACTATCAGAAAGTATTTTTCCTCTGAGGTCAGTGAGGTCAGGGACAGGATGCGCCTTGAGTTGCTGGCGGCTCAATATGAGCGCGCCCTTGACGGCAACGTGTCGGCGGCGAAATTCGTCAAAGAGGCCCTTGATACTGAGGACGCTCTGAGCGCCCCGCGCCGCGTGACACCGGTTGAGGCTAAGGACGACGAGCCGGTTGGCAAAAAGGCGCAAGCGGAAATCGACGCCCGTGACGCCCACGTCGGGACAAGTTGGGGGTCGCTTCTCAACTAATGGCTTTCGACTTCGCTTGTCCTCTATGGGTTGAATTATTGAAAACGGCAAAACGCCGATGGCCCCAATATTCGACCACCCGGCTTTTGACCATGTTGCCGCCGAAAAGGCCGTCAGCATGTTCAACCTTCTGACCCTGCCCGACGTTCCGGGGACGCCGACGATGGGTGAAGCGTCGGCGGAATGGAACCGGGATATCGTTAGAGCGCTATTCGGTTCGCTGATTGAGGGTGAAAGGTGGGTTCCTGAGCTTTTCCTGATGATCCCGAAAAAGCAGGGAAAGACGACGCTAGGCGCGGCGCTTTCAGTTATCGCCCTGCTACGGAATACGCGGCCCCGCGCCGAAATGCTCTATGTCGCCCCGACAATCACGATTGCAGAGTTGGCGTTTTCGCAGGCTGTCGGGATGATCGAAAACGACCCCGTCCTTTCGGCGCGGTTTCACGTCAAGGATCACCGCAAGGAAATCATTGACCGCAAGACGAAAGCAAAGCTGACAATCAAGACCTTTGATATGTCGGTTATGACAGGGGCCAAGCCTAATTTCGTCCTCGTTGACGAGTTGCACATTATGTCAAAGATCAGGGGCGCTGAGCGCATCATTGCCCAGATCAGGGGCGGCGTTGAGCATGCCCCTGAGGCGATGATTTGTTTCATCACGACGCAGTCAGACGTTGAGCCTAGCGGCGTATTCCTGAAAGAGCTTACAAAGGCCCGCGCGATCAGGGACGGGAAAACAACGCTTCGCTCAAGTATGTTGCCAATCCTCTATGAGATGACTGAGACGGCGCAGAAGCGCAAAGAGTGGCGCGACCCTTCAAAGTGGTTTCGGGTTATGCCGAACCTTGGCCGCTCATGCCGCCTCAACCGACTGCAAGAGAAATTCAAAGAGGCTGAGGAAGGCGGCGCGGGCGATTTGCAGATATGGGCCTCTCAGCATTTGAATATTCAAATCGGGATCGCGATGCATGACAGCCGATGGCAGGGCGCGGATTGGTGGGAAAACCAAGCCGACAAAACCGTCACCATTGAGCGCATCATTAACGATTGCGACGTCGCGGTCATGGGGATCGACGCGGGCGGCTCTGACGACCTTTTCGCTTCTGCGTCGCCGGGCGTGAGCGCTCGTCGGGCCGCTGGTTAATGGCCTTCAAGATTTTTGCGCATGAAGTCGTTTTAGAGCGCCGCCCCCGAAATATCTGAGCAACTTCAGCAATTCGCCGACGACGGCGAAATTGAAATATGGGGGAAAGATTAACCCTCAAGCCGATTACAAAGAGACGGCGCGCGTCGCTGGTCTTTTGGTTGAGGCGGGTCTTTTGCCTGACGAGGGCGCGGTTGGCGTTGACCTCGCTGGACATTTCGAGTTGATCGACGCGATTGAGGACGCGGGCGTTGAGCGTGAGCAATTGTCGGCGATTAAACAAGGCGGCTGGTTATCCGGCGCGATCTTTGGCTTAGATCGAACGCTTCACGATGGTCGGATCATTCACGACGGGTCGGCAATTATGAAATGGATGATTGGCAACGCGAAGGCGACGCCAACGGGCAATTCAGTGAAGATCACGAAAGAGCAATCAGGGCGCGGCAAGATTGACGGCTTAATCGCCGCTCTTTGCGCCTTCCAGTTAATGCAGGAAAATCCTCAACCCAAAGTCGTTGCTCAGACGCCTTGGGATAGAGACGAAAAATTCACTTTGAAAGGTGTAAAGACAATGACGATGTTAGACCGGGCAAGAGATATGGCCTTCAAGGGCTTTTCGGGGCTTCTTTCGTCGGGCCTCTCTGCCCGTTCCGCCCCCGCCTAATCGCGACGACATTTTCAGGGTCATGCACAACGGAACGAGCGGCGCGGTCATCGGGATCAACGTGACGGCCCGTTCGGCGCTGACTGTCCCGGCGATCTTTGGCGCGGTCAACTTCCTCGCCGGTACGCTCGCCTCAATGCCGATTGTCCCAATGAAGGGCGAAGGCGACGGCGAGGGCGTCGGGAACGAAAAAGAGCCGGGCAGAATGGCGAAAATCTGAGCCGCGCGCCGAACCCCGAACAATCTGCATATGACGCTTGGCATTTTGTGCTGACGCAGTTTTTCACGCATGGTCGCGGCCTGATGTATATCGAGCGGACGCGGAACGACGAGGTCGTCAACCTTTGGCCGCTTGAGACGTCATATGTCCAGATTTCTCGCAAGTCGGGTCGTAACTTTTACAACTATTCCCCGCCGGGCGCTCGCGCCGTGACGTATGAAAGCTCTGACGTGATCGACCTGAAATTTATGGTCGCCGACGACGGCTTTTCGCATGTCTCGCCTATCGAGCGGAACAAAGAGACGGTCGCCCTCATGATGGCGATGACCCGATACGGCGCGCGGCATTTCGATAACGGCGGAATTCCGCCTTTCGTCGTGCATGGCGATTTCGGCTCAGCCGGGGCCATGTCCCGCGCCGCTGAGGACATTGAGCAAGCGGTTTTAGAGGCGGTCAATTCGGGCCGTCTGGCGGTTACGCTTCCAAAGGGTCTCAGCATTGATACGCTTGGAAGTGACACCGAAAAATCACAGATGACGACGACAAAAAAATTCCAAGTGACAGAGGTTTCGCGGATTTTCGATATTCCGCCGATTTTTCTGCATGAGATTGACAAGGCCGCTGAGGCGAGCGTTGAGCAATTGGGAATTCAGCTTGTCCGCCGGATCACCCGTTACGTTGAGCAAATTGAGGGCGAGTTGACCCTGAAACTTTACGGCAGGGACGGCGACAAGTTTGTTCAATACGATATGAGTTCGCTCTTGCGCGGCGAATTCGGGGCGCTGGTTCAAGCCTTGGCGAAGGCCGTGGCGGGCGGTGTCCTTACCCCGAACGAGGCCCGCGCGAAAGCGGGTTACAAATCACGGCCTGAGGGCGACAAGCTCTTTATTCAAGGCGCAACCGTCCGATGGAGGGACATACCGGGCTTGATAAGACCCCCGGCAAATCTGATGGAGGTCAGAACGATGAAGAATGAGCGACGCGGGGGCCTCGCCCTCAATGAGCTTTCGTTTCGGAACGCAGAGCCGGGCGGCGACGGCGATGACGGGACGGTTGGGATTGTCGGTCATGCCGCCGTTTTCGGCGAGGAAACCGTAATTGGCGACAACTGGTTTATTGAGGTTATCGAGCCGGGCGCTTTCGCGGCCTCGCTGGCGCGGAATGATGACGTCATGCTGACGACTAATCATGATGAAATGCCGATGGCCCGGACCTCGTCGGGGACTATGAAGCTTTCAGAGGACAGCCGGGGCCTTTTGTTGAGGCTGATCTTGCGACCGACGACCCTGACGTCGCCCGCCTCTTGCCAAAGATGCGCCGGGGCGACGTGAGCCGCATGAGCTTCCTATTTGCGCCTGACGTTGTCGAATGGGATGACAGCGGCGAAATCACAAAGCGGACAATCAAAGAGGTCCGACTTTTTGACGTTTCCATTGTTTCGCGCCCCGCCTATGACGGCGCTGAGGTCAATTTCAGATCGCATCAGCAAGAGGCGCAGAAATTGACCTCTCAACATAATTTCGCAGCGGCGGCCCGGCGTCGGCGCATGCGTTTGGACCTCGCCAGCCGGACAGGTTGACGAGAGAAAGGCGCGGGGCTTCCTTCGCTGATTGACTACGCAGACCCTACTCAAACCCAAAGAGGACGATATGACCTTGAAAGAATTGCGCGAAAAGCGCGCCCGCATGATCACTGAGGCTCAGAACAAGCTCAACGAAAACGTTGAGGGGACGCCTGAGGCCCGTTCGGCTGAAATCAATATTGAGTTCGACAAGATCATGTCTGACGTCGATCTGATCGACGCTGACATTGAGAAACGTTGCCGTCTCGCCGACGCGGAAGCTCGCGGCAACGAAATTGCCGGTCAGCATTTCGACCGGGGCGACCGCGACGGCGGAAGCGCGGCGGCTGCTGGTTCGGTTGAATACCGCGCCGCGTTCGCCGAATACCTGCGCGCCGGTGGCATGATGGCCGACATGAACCCGGACGCCCGCGCCGCGTTGCAGGCTGGCTATCAGATCGTTGACGGCAAGGCCGTGCAGCTTGAGGGCCGCGCCCAGACAACCGCCAATGCTGGCGGCGGCTACATGGTCCCGACTGAGGTTATGCCGATGCTTTCCGAAAGCATGGCGGCTCACGGCCCGATGTACGACCCGACCTTTATTCAGGAATGGATTACCGAGAGCGGCGCACCCCTGACGATCCCGACCGTTGACGACACGGCAGAGGAAGGCGAGGCCCATACTGAGGGCGCTTCCTATGATGACGATGGCGGCGACGACGCAACCTTTGGTGAGGTCGCTTTGGGCGGCTATCCTTGGAAAACCAATTGGCTGCGGGGTGTCCCGTGAACTTGCAGACGACAGCGCTCTGCCGGTTGACCAGATCATCAACAACTTACTCGGCAAGCGTCTTGGCCGTGGGGCAAACCGTCGCCTGACGACCGGCACGGGTTCGGGCCAGCCACAGGGGATCGTCACCGCCGCGCCTCAGGGGACAGAGCTTAACTCTCTGTCTGCTGTCACGGCTGACGAGTTGATTGACTTTCAACACTCGGTTGACCCGGCCTATCGTGGCAACCCTGGCGTCGCGTGGATGTTCAATGACGATATGTTGAAGATCATCCGCAAGCTCAAAGATGGCGACGGCAACTATCTTTGGCAGATGGGCAACGTGAAGGCGGGGACGCCCGACACGTTCCTTGGCAAGCCCTACCGCATCAATCAGGCGATGGCGGGGCTTGGCGCGAGTAACCGGGTCGCTGTCTACGGCGATATGAAAGCCTATTACGTCCGCAAGGTCGGTCAGGTTCTCGTCGTCGCAATGCAGGACAAAGACTTTTTCCCGGTTACGGCATGGCGGGCTATATCCGCTTTGACGGCAAGCTGACCGACACGGCTGCGGTGAAACACCTCGCTTGCCCGGCGTCATAAGCTGAAAACCTGAAAACGCCCTCAGCGGCCCCACAAGGGCCGCTGAGGGCTTCACCCGGCGACCATAGCCGGGCAATGGCCTCTTAATAACCGGGGGGCATGGGTTTAACGGAAAGGAAGGCCCTAGAATGGCACTTATCAAATTACTAATCGCGCGGTCGGGACTTGATGGGTCTTTTGGCGTCGGCGACGAAATTGAGGTTGGCCCCCGACGAATGCCGCCGCATGATGAAATCAACGCCGCCTCATGCGGAACCCGCCGACGACGAGGCGCAGGCAATCGCCGACGAAATTGCAAAAGAGCTTGAGGAAGCGGCGGCGGCCCGGCTCGCTGAGCTTGATGAAATCGCAGACACGGCGTTGACGGCTGCGGCGGCGATTGAGGGCGCGCCCGAACCTGACGGCGAAGACGCGGCAACCGGCGAAGACGCGGCAACCGGCGAAGACGCGGCAACCGGCGAAGACGCGGCAACCGGCGAAGACGCGGCAACCGGCGAAGACGCGGCAACCGGCGAAGACGCGGCAACCGGCGAAACGCCCCGCCGCGCCTGTCGCAGAAAACCGGCGACCAAGGCGAAGGCGAAAGGCAAGTGAGCGACTGGCGCTCAGTAACAGTGACCACCCCGCCGACTGGCGGGGTGATTACGACAGAGGAATTCAACGCCCATTTGCGCCGCGACACCCTCGACGCCGACCCTGAGCAATCGGTTGTTGACCGCTCAATCGCGGCGGCTGTCGATCAGCTTGAGGGGCCTGACGGGATTGGTGTCGCGCTTTTGGCGCAGTCATGGACGTTGACCCGCGACGGTTTCCCATCGCTGCGAAAGGCTATCAACTTGCCGGGCTGGCCTGTCACTGGCGTCACCGCGATCAACTATCGGGACGCTGACGGCAACGACCAAGTCGTCGCCTCGTCTGATTACGTGAGCGACTTTGGCCGCACCCCGGCGCGCGTCGCGCCCCGCTCGTCTTGGCCGGTGACTGACGGAACGATTGGTTGCGTCTCGATTGAGTACACGCTTGGCAAGGCGTCCGCCGACGAGGTCAAGCCCGCCCTGATCGACGCCGCAATCATGATGGCGGCGACGCTCTATGAAAACCGGGGCCTCGCCCTGAGGAAGCTGGAAACATGGCTTGGCCGCCTCAGGTTCGGGCGATCTTGAAGGCCCATAGACAGGGGTTCGCAGCGTGAGCAAGAAGCCGCCAAAACTGCGCTATCGCGCGACATTTTACAGCCCCGACACCGCTCAAGATGACTTGGGCGGGGTCGGGGGTCATGCGGCTGCGTTTACCGTTTGGGCGGATCGCGACTTACTCAAGGGCGGCGAGGTCGTCAGGGCCGCGCGCGAGGAAGGTCGCCGCCCGGCGATCATCTATGTCAGGTCAACCGCTCAGACTAAGCTTATCTCGCCTGAGTGGCGGTTGCGATAGCGGGCGAGCCGGACGAATTCGCCGTCAAGGAATTGCCGCGCGAAAGCGAAAATCGCGGATATCTTGAATTTATGGCAATCGGGGGGTGATCCAGCGTGAGCGCTTCAATCGAATTTCAGCGGGCGATATACGCCGCGCTTTCAGGCGACGCAGACCTTGCGGCCCTCGTCTCAACCCGGATTTACGACGAGGCCCCATCAAAGGCGAAATTCCCCTTTGTCTCGTTCGGGCCAAGCGGTGACGTCCGCCGGGATCATGAGGGCGTCAGGCTCAAGCGTGAGACGTTTCAGATTGACGGGTGGTCTAGGAACACAAAAGGCAAGGCTGAGGCGAAGAGGATCGCCGACGCAATCGTTGAGGCGGTTGACGATCTACACCTTACGTCGCCAGTGATCGGCGCTTACTGCATGACAGCTTGCAACGTTGACGGCTCGCGCATCATCCGCGCCAGCGATCAGAAAACCTTTCAGGCGGCGGTCACCGTAACCGCAACGCTAGAGGGCTGACAGGATGGTGAAGAACCTCAAAAGCTGGGAAAACAAAATGAGGCGGGTGATACCCAAAATCATTACGGACAGCATAATTGAGGCTTTCGAGCATTCGGCGGGTCTTGTCGTTGCGAGCGCCAAGGGCTTCGCCCAGCAATCGCGACAGACTGGCGCTCTGATTGATAGTATCGGGTGGGTCTGGGGGTCAGAGCCGCCTCAGGTTCTATGTCGCTTGGGTCGGTCGGAACCCCTGACCGCTCTGACTTGGTAATCACAATATTCGCAGGAAATGACGAGGCGTTTTATGCAAAGTGGGTGGAATTTGGGACGCAAGCTCACGCGCTTGCAAAGAATGCGTCGGTCGAACGTGGACACCGTCAAGGCGCGAAATCTCAGCACCCCGGCACGTCGGCGCAACCTTTCTTTTACGTCGCCGGGCGGATACATCGCCGGGCGAACCGGGGCCGGGTCGCGAGAACGATGACCAAAAAGCTCAAGTCGAAATTGAAGTAATTCGAGGCTCAAAACTCAACTGGCGGGGCGAGCCTCAATCACCGCCAACAACTAGGAAAGACTGAAACAATGGCAGGCGCAACAACGCAATCATTTGATAAGCTGGTTCTTGAGGTCGCTCTTGATCCAGCGGCCCCCACTACGTTCACCAAAATCTGCGGCCTTTCGGGGGTCACGGTTTCGCGTTCAAGCAACGTCGGAACAACCAACGTTCCCGACTGCGACGACGAAACCAAGCCGGATCAGATCAAAAAATCAGTCGAGGCGATTGAGGTCACCGTTTCCGGTGAGGGCGTTTGGGCGCTCGAAAGCCATGACAAAATGATTGACTGGTTCTATTCGGGCGCGGCGCTTCCGTCCCGCGTCAGCAATGCCGGGGTCGCGAGTGGCGAAACCCTGTCTGAAACCGGCCCGGCTGTCCTTTCGACGTTCAACAACGAGCGCGTCAAAGGTCAGGAATGCTCAGCGTCCATCGAATTGCAGTTCGACGGCACGCCAACGCTTGCAGACCAAAGCTAATGGCTAAGACAAGCCATATGGAATGGCCGGGGGGGTCGCATACTATCGCGGCCCCCATCGGCACCCTGCGCGCAATTCAGGACGAATGCGCGCAGGCCCCGAAAAGGTTTTTGACGCGCTCAGAGGTACGGGCGACGCTCGCATTGAATACTTCTTTGCGCCAATCGTTCACGGCCTCAGCGCCGGGGGGCGACATCAAGGCGACTGACGCCCGCCGTCTCTGCAATACGGTCTATGAGGAAAGCGGCCTGACCGCGCTCAAAGGTCCGGCAATGATGGTCATGGCGCTCGCGCTTATGGGCTTCTCAGAGGAAGACGAGGGGGGCGGTCAGGCCGACGACGAGGGAAGAACCCGGCGGCGGCCTAGAAGACGCAACGGGCCGTGAAGTTCCGCCAGCTATACGAGGCGGGCGGGGCTATGGGTTTCTCGCCTGACGAGGTCGATAGATGCGACGCTCATGAATTCATGGCGGCGGTTGACGGCTTCGCGACAAGTAAGGGCGGCGGCAAAAAGAACGCGCCGACGCTATCTCACGACGAGTTGGCCGAAATGGGAATTGAAGGGTTCACAAAATGACCGTAGACGTTGAAAAATTAGTCTTGCAGTTCGAGGCAAATCAAAGGCTGATTTCTCGTCAGCTTGGCCGGATTGAGAAGGACGGCAAGGCTAAGGCTCAGCGTCTTGAAAGCTCGTTCGTCAGGGCGAACCGGGGCATTGATAAGAGCTTTCAGCGCATCGCGTTGAGGGGCGACGACAGCCCTTGTCCCGGTCGTCAGCTTGGGGCCGCAATCCTCAACGTAGCAAAGAACGGCGACCGGCTCGTCGTCCTTGAGGGCCGGTTTCGGGCCTTGGGGCTGTCGAGCGGGACAGCCGGGCGGCGGTTGAGGGCTTAAGTCAGATCACGCTTGATACTGGCGTAAACCTCGACGGCGCGGCGAGGCGTTCACCCGGTTTCTATTGGCCGGGCAGAACATCGGGGCGACCAAAAATGAAACCCTGGCACTAACGGAAGTTATTCAAAGCTGGGGATTATTGGCGGCTCAACGTCTCAGGAATTGACCTCAGGTTCCATCCAGCTTGCGCAGGGCCTCGCCTCAGGCCGTCTCGCTGGCGAGGAATTGAAATCTGTCTTGGAAAACCTGCCCCTCGTCGCGCAGAAACTCGCGGAAAGCTTGGGTGTCGGCGTCGGCGAGCTTCGCCGATGGGCGCAGAGGGCGAGCTAACCGGCAAGAAAGTGTTTGACGCGCTCTTGAGGAAGGCGGACGAAACCAACGAAACATTCAAAAACCTGCCAATCACGATGGAACGCGCCGCCGGGCGCGCCGCTACCGCGTGGGCGCGTTTCAGCGCTCAGCTTGATGACGCAATTGGCCTGTCGCGGACGCTGGCGAGTGTTCTGAATAGCGTTGCCGACGGCCTGTCGCGGGCAAGCTTGCAGGGCGGCGAATTGCTAAAAGCTCAGATCAGCGAGGCCCGTGAGGAATTGGCCGCGCTGCGGAAAGAGGAAGCGGCGACCCCCGTGACGCCGCCAGCAAATAGCTTGGGGTCAAAGCTTTTCGGCTCGCGCATGGGGCGCAGCCGCAAGAGCGCCCTTGACCTCGACGCCCCGGCTCAGACCAGCGCCCGCGATAAGGAATTGACCGAACGCATTGCGAGGCTTGCAGAGGCCGAAAGTTCATCAGAGAGGCTGAGAAGCGGGACGCGGCCCTTGCGGCTGACGCATCGGCGCGGCTCGCAAAGACTAAGCGCGAGGAAGGCTTTGCGACCGCTCAGGCGAACCTTGAGAAAGAGCGCGAGCTTGCGCTGATGGATCAAAGCGTCAGGGCGATCAGGGCGGCGGGCGAAAATGCAAGCGCGGCCTTCCTTGAGAACACGCCGGCGCAACGAAAGAGCAAATTGAGAACGTCAAGGCGTTCGCTCAGGAAACGGAACGATTGCGTCAGGCTCAGATTGCGGCCTCTAAACCGACAAGCCGCAGCGGTGGGCGCTCGCGCTCAAGGACTGAGCCGACGCCAACTGAGGCGGCGACGACGGCCTTTGACCGTGAGATTGCAGACCTCGCGTTGCGTAATGACCTGATCGGCGTGAGCGTCCAGCGGGCGGCGGAGCTTAACGCTCAGCGCATGCTTATGAACCGCGGCGGCCCGTGAGGGCGTCCAGCTTGACACGCAAACACTTGCGTTAATCCAGCAACAGGCGGCGGAAATCGGCCTTGTCACGGCGGGCATTGAGGCCGCTGAGGAAGCTGAGCGCCGCCGAATTCAGGCCGTCGAGGACAGTACAGAGGCGGCGAAGCGGCAGAGCGAGGAATATCGCCAAGGCAACGCCGACCTCGTCAGCGGTCTTTTGCAAGCGGCCTCAACCGCCGACACTTTCGAGGGCGCCCTAAAAAACGTGGCGAAACAACTTATCCTCGTCATCGCCAAGCAGGCGATCATGGCGGCCTTTGGCGGCCCGACCGCAAATAACGGTATTGGCAACTTCATGAGCCTCGCCTTTGGCGGCCTCAGCTTTTCGTCTGGGGGCTATACTGGCAACGGCGGACGCAACGAGGCGGCGGGCATTGTTCACGGTCAGGAATACGTCTTGAACGCTCAGACGACCAAGCGGCTTGGCGGCCCGGCTGCGCTGGATAAGATCAACTCAGGCGGCTCAATGGGCGCGCCCGGCGCGCCGTCTGCGGTCAACCGCTCAGCGGCGTCGGCGGCGACCCGGCCTCAGCTTATGGCCTCGACGGCCCCCTATGGTGAACGTGACGCCGTCCGCGCCGCAAGTCGTCATTCTTGACGATCCTAACCGGGTCGGGGACTACCTGACATCGCCGGGCGGCGAGGCCGTCTTTATCAGTCAGCTTGACCGAATGGGGGTGCAGCGCAATGGCTGATATCTGGCCTTTCATGCCTATGCGAGAGATTGACGAGCGCCTGATATGGGTGACGGAATTGGAGCGGACGCCGACGCAGGAACGCCGGGCGGCAACCGCTGAAATGAGGTCTCAATACACCTATACACACACGCTCACGCCTCTGAGACGAATTTACTTGACCGGATTACCGCGACGAGGCGATTATATGGTCAGGCTGCAAGGCGTCGGAATATCTCGCTAAGACATTGACCGCCGCGCGAGGTTGCCAACTGACGCTTGACAGCGCCGTCGGCTCTGACTTTGGGTCGGTCGCGGTCGCGCCTTTGCGTCAGGGCTTCATTACTGACCTAAACGACGTGAGGCCGACGCGCGCCTATACGGTCGTCACTGTAAAATTTGAATTGAGGTTCTGACATGGCCGACCCGCTCGTCGCGAATAATGGGCGCATTTACTTTGCGCTTGATAGGTCCGGCTCAATGTCGGGGTCGCGGATGATCAACCAAAAGGCGGCGACTATCGGGACGCTTGAGGAATTGAGGGACAACTCGTCAGGCTTCACCGCCATCAAGATTGTTGGCTTTTCGCAGACCTCAACGACAATTTCGATTGAGAGGACGACACTTGACGCCCAAGCATATGCGGACCTGATCGCTTGGGTTGACGCCCTGTCATTCATCACAGGCGGCGGGACAAACTATGAAGTCGCGACGGCTGACGTCCCGTCGTTCTTTTCGGGCAGATCGTCAAATGAAAGCGCTTATGTCCTCTTCTGACGGACGGCGAGGCGACTGAGGGGGACAACAACACCGTCCTTTCAGTCTTGGGGTCGGTTACTAATCTGCAAGTCGCCTGCTTTCTGATCGACGCGACAGACAACAGCGTCACGGGCTTGATGGATAACACGGCGGCTGATGGCGTCCCGACGGTCTCAGGCGGCTCGTCTGAGGAAATAGAGGCGGCCCTGCGCCTAATCCTCGTCGGGCCGATTGGGTACGCGACGACGCAGCCGTTCGATAAGCTTGTGATTTCGGTCGCATTCGACCCGGCGGCCCCGGCGACGTTCACGCCTGTCTGCGGCATGTCCAAGGGTACGATCAGCCGCAGCGCTCAGATTGAGACGTCACGGGCGGCGATTTCGGACGACGAAAGCTTGCCGTTTTCCTCATATAAGGGTGTCGCCGCGCTCGACTTTTCGATTGACGCTGAGGGCGTTTGGTCGGCTGAGCAACATGACAATATGATGGAATGGTTTTACAGCGGTCAGCGTCGCCCGGTGAAAGTCACTCACGGCTCAGTCATCGCAGGCATGCCTGAGACGGAAACGGCTGAGGGTGTTGTTGCGCAATGGTCTGGGATAAGGCGAAGGGACAGCGCGTTGCGGCCCCGGCTTCTCATTGAAGTCAGCGGGACGCCCGTATTGGGGATCAAGACATGAGCGGCGATATCACTTTGACGAACGGCGGGCGGCTCTTTATTTGCCTCGACGTTTCCGGTTCGATGGACGAGGACCGCATGTCGGCAATGCGGGACGGGACGGCCTTATTTCTGAAAAACCTAAGGACTGATGGAAGCGGCGTTGAGGCGATCAAAATTGTCAAATTCAACTCCAGGGACGTCGTCAATTGAAAGGGCGACGACGGGCGGCCTGACCTCGACAGACTGGCAAGACCTGATTGACTGGATTGAGGCAATCTCAGCGTCAAGCGGTAGCGCGGGACGAACTATGAGGCGGCGGTTTCGACGTCCCCGACGTTCTTTGCGGGTATCCCGACCGACGACGAGTGCGACAACGACCTTTTTATGATCTTCATCAGCGACGGACAGCCGACTGAGGGCAGTTTCAGCAACGCGCTTTCGACGATACAGGGCATTAGCGGCTTGCAGGTTTTTGCTTTCCAGATCGACGGCGGCGGCTCAAGTGAGCTTGCGCAGATGGATAACACGCCGGTTGACGGCGTCCCGACTTTGACGGCGGCGACATTGAGGCGGTGACTAACGGGTTTACGCAGGCTTTCAGCCCTTGGCCTCAGCATGGCGGCCTAGACGTCGTCAGTCATTGCGGACAGCCTGAGGGCGCAGCGGGCGGGATCGACAGGCCCGCCGCCTATATCTCAAACGGTATGGGTAAGGTTGATATCATTGACAAGCGCGACGTTACTGAGCGCCGACACACAATGCGATGGATAACGACGACCAAGCGCGAACATTGGCAGCGCAAAAATGGCTATCAAATAACGCGGGCAAGGTCGGCGAATTCTTCTTTAAGGGCGGGCGTGAGGACTTTGTGACGTCCGTCAGCCGTCGCGTCGGGGGCCTCTGACGTCGTCGTCTATGAGCCGCGCCTTGAGCCGTCTGAGCTTGTCGGTCTGCCCGTCTGGATCGCGGGCGAGACTTTTGACATACTGGCCGCCGCTGACGTGGGTTCGTCCTATCAGCTTTCACTGTCATCCCAGCTAGGCGCAGCCGTCCCGCTAGGCTATCCGGTTTTCATCCTGCGTCGCTGTCGCCTCGCGACCGACATGGTTGAATTTAAGCACAACAGGGGCCTCGCAACGGTTGCGATCATCCCCTTAATTGAGGTCTTGCAATGAGCTATAGAACGATAGCCCTGAGCCTTTTGGGGGGCGCGCCCTGTCTGGCTTTATGAGTTCGATTATTCGGGGACGACGTACCGTTTCACGTCGAACGGAAAGGCGGTTGAGCATGGCGGGCAAACATGGACGCCCTCAAGCCTCAGTCACTCACAAATTCGGGTCAGCTCTAACGCGAACCGCGCGACGCAGACCTTGACCTTTGCGGCTGACGACGAGTTCGCCCGTCTCTTGCTTTCGACGGCGCGGACGAAAACAACCGTAATCATAAGTCGGTTTTTCAGGAACGACCCGGACGCTGAGGCCGTCGCTCGATACGGGGGCGCGTCACCGCCGTCACGCCGGGCGAAACTGAAATCAAGGTTGAATGTGAGGACAGGCTGACGCGGCTTGCAGCGAAGGGCCTGACGCGCGTCGTCCAAAAGCCTTGCCCGTATGCGATCTATGGGGAGAAATGCGGGGCGAACATCGCCGGGCATAACGTGAGCGCGACCGTGTCGGCGCGGAACGGGCGCACCCTGACTGTCGCTGAGGCGGCCTCTGAGCCTGATGGGACGTATGCGGGCGGCGTCCTGACCTTTGGGGGCGAGCAGGTCATGATAGGCTCACATGAAGGCTCTACGCTTGTTTTGTTTCGGGATCACCCGGACCTGTTTGACGACTTTGACGCAAACTCAACGTCGTCCGTCGATATCGCGCGGGGTGCGATCTAACCCCCTCAACGTGTCTCAACACGTTCAACCGGCTAAATGCATATGGTGGGTTGCCGTACCTCAACGACACGCCCTTTGATGGAAGGTCGCTCTTGTAATGCCAATCATTGCTCAACTCGTCTTTTTCGTCGTTCAGCTTGCGCTATCCTATCTTCTGACGCCAAAGCCAAAGGACCGACCGAATTGAACCGGCCTCAAAAATCGACGTTCCTACGGCTGACGAGGGCGTTCTATATCCCAAGGTTTACGGGACCGGATGGATAGACGACGCGACGGTCGCGACCTATGGCGACGTCAGGGCTGAGGCTATCAAATCCAAGGGCGGCAAAAAATGAAAATAATCACCCTGGCAGACTTTCGTCGCGCTGGAATATGCCCCGCCGCTCGAACGGTTTTTTTCGAGCGCCACGGCCTAAGTTGGCGCGATTTTGTGAAGAATGGCATAGATGTTGCTGAGCTTGAGGCGACCGGGGATCACTTGGACAAAGTCGCTGAGTTGAAGCGATACGCGCAAGAGCGCACGGCAAAAAAGGGATTAAATCATGGGCGGCAGTAAGAAAGTAACGGTCGGCTATAAGTATTATATAGGCGCTCATTTCGTCCCCTGCCTTGGCCCTATCGACAGGATTACGGCTTTTGAGATTGACCGTCGCCGGGCGTTCACGGGGTCGGTAAAGTCGGGCCGCCGTATGCCAATCACGCGCGGCAACCTCTTTGGCGGTCAGGGCCGTGAGGGCGGAATTTCGGGGTACATTGACTTTCTTTTTGGCGAGGAAGATCAGGTTAAATCGCCCTATCTCAAGCAAATCACGGCGACCTAGTCCCCGCATATCGCGGCCTCGTCTCTGTCATTCTTCGCCGGTTCTATATCGGGAATAACCCTTACTTGAAGCCGTGGCGGTTCCGCATTGAGAACGTGAAAAACGCGACGCATGACGGGTGGAAATCCGCGAAAGCGGCGATAAACCAGTCAGCGGCGGCAGAGGCGGCGGGCATTTATATTGTCATGGACGGCTCAAACGCGGTGGACAATGACGGTCTCGCCGCGCAGATTTCAGCAACTCAATCCCTACTGCGAAACCTCAAGCAAAAGCGGTTCGGCAACAACAGAATACGAATAACCCTAATGGGTAGCACTCGCGAGGCTATCGTTAGAAACGCATACGACGACGAGCGGTTTGACGAGCTTATTGAGTGGGTTGGAAACCGAACGCTGATCGGGGGCAACGCGGACTATGAGGGCGCGGTTGTTAACGCCCCTACGTTCTTTCAGAATAGCTCGTCAGACCCCT
This sequence comes from Acartia tonsa, assembly GCF_053477335.1. Classification (NCBI taxonomy): domain Eukaryota; kingdom Metazoa; phylum Arthropoda; class Copepoda; order Calanoida; family Acartiidae; genus Acartia; species Acartia tonsa. The sequence goes on along the minus strand of NW_027649607.1, from coordinate 10,387 downwards.
TTGACGATCCTGAGTTTGACGCGGTCGGCGAAGTTATCACTGGCCTTGATACGGAAACGGACGGCTCGCGCATCATGATATTCATGGCCGCAGGTGAGAGCGGCGCGGGTGACTTCGCGACTGCCGCCGCGACGCTTGACAGTATCCCGCAATTGAACGTTCACACGATTGCACTTGACGAGGAAGCTGAGGACGATCTTGAGGTTATTGACAACACGTCGTCCGACGGCGTCCCCTTGGTCAATATCGAGGCAAGCGGGCAAATTCTGACGGCGATGCAAACCGCCGTTTCTGAGTGGGTCGATATAAACCCCGCGCACATTCTGAGGGACATTCTGATTGGGCCGGACCTTGGCGGGGATGGTGACGACACGGCTATTGGTCAAAGCTTTGATCAGGCCGCAAATACACTATATGACGAGGAATTCGGCCTTTCATACGTTTACCGCTCAGAGCAAGCCGCCGCCGAATTCAAGAAAGAGATTGAGGAAACCATTGACGCGGTCGTTTATCAGGATCGCCAAACGGGCCTCATGGAAATCAAGCTCATTCGGGACGATTACGACCCGGCGACGATCCCAGAATTCAACCGGGACAACGTCAAAGATTGGCGGATGAACCCGACGCCTGAGGGCGAAAATATGGTCAATCAGGTGACGATTGAGTTCACGTCGCGAGAGAAGCCGGAAAGCTCAACCCTGACAGTCAGTGACCCGCCTCAGATCGCTTTCGCCGGGCGCGTGATCAACCAAAAGAAAACCTATAAAGGGATCACAAGCCCGACGCTGGCGGCGCGCGTCGCCCTGAGGGATCATCGGGCCGCGTCCGCCCCGTTCCGTTCTGGTCAGATAGACGTTTATGGTGAAAACCCGGACATTAACCTTGGCGACCCCATCCTTTTGAATAACGTGCGTCTTGGGCTGACTGACGTCGTCGGGCGCGTCGTTGAGATAGTCGACACCGACGGGCGAAAGGCCGGCCAAACTTTCACTTGGACTGAGGACGTATTCTCAACGCCGACGACGGCGATTGCGATGTTTGATAGCGAGGTTGAGGAAACCCTTGTTGTCAACGCCCCGGCGGCCTCGTTTCGGATGGTTGACGAGGCGGGTTATTACTTCCTCGTCAACCAGTTCGGACAGGTCGAGATTGACGCGAGGCTATCGAGCGACCCTGACGAGGGTTACCTAATCGCGACCTCTGAGGCCCCCTCAGGGACGGCCTCAGGGCATACTATCGCGGTCGATAACGGGGCCGGGTATGAGGAAACGGGGGCGACTGACTTCTCAACCGTCTCTTTCCTTCGCTCGTCCCTGACTAGCCGCCCCGACCATGTCATTGCGCTCGTTGACGCCGACCAAGACCTTGCGGCGATCCCGATAGGCTCGCTCGCCCTGATCGGCGATGAATTCTTGCGCCTCGACAGCGTGACCTCAGCGGGTGACGTGAGCGGCGTAACGGACTATTGGGCGTTGACCTCAACGGGCGGGTCAGGGACTTACGCCAAACTCACGTTCGGGCGTGGGGCGCTCGACACCGTCCCCGGCGTTCACGCGGCTGACGCCTCTGTCACATTCTTCTCAACGACGGCGGACAGTGACGAGGTCGCCTATACGGCGGGCGAGACCCTTGACGTCAAGCTTTTGACCATCGGCATTGGCGAGACGCTGGCGCTGTCGCAAGCCCCTGAGGATAGCGTTGTTATGTCCTCGCGGGCGATCCGACCCTACCCGCCGGGGCAGCTTAAAATGAATGGCGTTTATTCGGTTGAGGGGACGCCAGACGCCGCCGTTATTACTTGGGCGCACAGGGACCGCACGGCGCAAACGACCGGCTCTATCGAGGACGCCGACGATGGCGATATTGGGCCAGAAACGGGGACGACATACCGCGTCGTCGTTACGGCTGAGGACGCCGCCGACAACGTCCTTGAGACGCTTGAGGACGTTGACCTTGGTCAAGTCAACACATGGACAATGCCTGAGCCTGATGGCTACCCAACCGGGACGGACAAATTCAGGTATTCCGTCTTTTCCGTCAGGGACGGCTATGAAAGCCGGGTTGGCGCGTTCATCACGTCTGAGCCTTGGATTGGCGATACTGGCGGTTGGGGCGCAGGCTGGGGGTCTTATTGGGGCGGTGATCAGTCGTGAGGGGGCGTGAAACTCGCGTCTATCGGCTGACTACCGTTTTCGGTTACCTTTCGGGCGTCGCCTCAAGGATGGGGCGAGCGTCTGACAATCAACTGAGGATGAAAAGCCATGAATGATTTAACCATCCGCATTGGCGACCGTGACGTCGTCGGCGCGGCTCTTACGGGTCGGGTGACTGACCGGGGGCGCTTCGAAATCGCCTGCCATGAGGGCATTGTGTTGTCGCCCTACTTTGATACGGTCGGCGTCCTGACGGTCGGCATTGGTCACACGGCGAGGGCTGGCGGGATCGACCCGGCGGACATGCCCCTTGGCCCGCCTGACGATGCTAACGCCCGGCTTGTCGAATTGCTGCGTCAATACAAGAGCGACCTTTTCAAGTTCACGACGCGCGTCAATGAAGCGACCTCAGGCGTCCCCTTGATGGACTATCAGCGCGACGCCCTCGTTAGTTTCGACCTCAATACGGGCGGAATATACCGGGCAGAGCTTACCAAGTATCTCGCCGCTGGTAAGTACGACGAGGCGGGGGACGCCTTTATGGGCTGGTCAAAGCCGACCTCGATAATTCCCCGCCGCCGGGCTGAGCAAAGGCTTTTCCGTCACGGGACGTATGCGGGCAAAAAGATTGCGGTCTATACTGCGGACGAGGCCGGGAACCGCTCGCGCCTTCCGTCCAGCTACATCGAATATCCGTCGTTTCTGGAAGCCCTCAACGGCGTCTATGAGCCTGACGACGACGCCGGGGTCGCCCTTCCTGCGCCTGAGGATGCCGGGCGGAAATTGCCAGAGGTATCGCCTAAGGCCATCGGGTTGGGCGCGGCTGTCGCGGCGGTGACGACGGCGCTTTTCAATTTTTGGTGCGCAATCCCTTTCCTTTCATCTACCTGCGGAGGTTAAGAAATGCAGAAACTAACAGGCTGGCGGACGGTCGCGTTTAACGCCCTCGCCTCAATCGTTCCGATTATGGAATTGGCCGAAATCAAGGCGGTCATCCCGCCTGAGTGGTTGCCTTGGTATGCGCTGGCGCTGGTCTTGGCGAATGTCGGCTTGCGGGCGATCACGACAACCCCGATGGGGCGGAAATCACCAATGCCGCCCATGAATTCATGAGTGCGATCTTGTCGGCACTTATCCCGACGCGCGCTAAGCTGTATGCTGGCGTTGCGACGGGTGTTGCGATCCTTGTGGCGGTCATGAGGTTCGTTTTTGTGAGAGAGGGCCGCGAGCAAGTCATTAAGGACGGCTTGATTGGCACGGTCAAAAAACAGAAGGAAATGCAGAATGCGAATGCTAATTCTAGGGGCGATGGCCCTGCTAGTAACAGGTTGCGAAACCGTAAGTTCTGACGGTTACGCGATCCCGACCCTGTACGAATATTCAGACGAGTTTCAGGCTAAGGCGGCGGACGATTATGACGCCTTGCCTGAGGGGTCACCCCTGCGAACGCTGGTCGATGATTACGCCGCCGTGCGGTCTGAAATCCGGGTTCTTTTGGGTTGGGAATAGCCCCGAATTGTGAGGTTGTGTCATGGACGATCAAGCGTTGCGAAGGCATGTTGACGAGGTCGAGGGGCGAATAGCCCAAAGGCTTGACGATCACGCGCACCGCATCGGCGCGCTTGATGAATGGTCAAGGGCCGTCGATATTTCTCGCGCTGGCGAGGCTGTCGAGCGTAAGCAAATGGCTGACACGTTGGGCGGTATTAGGAAGACCGTTCTAGCGATCTTTGTGGCGGTACTGCTTGCCGTGGCTGATACGATTGTCGCGCGAGTTTTGGAAGGTGGACTATGGGGCGGTTGATGATTTCTTGTCTTTTGGGGGCGCTCGTTTTTCTCAGCGCGTTGCCCGTCATCGACAGGATTGCACCTTACGTTGAGGGTCATTTTTGGCCCGTGACGGAAGGAATGCGAATAACAAAGGCGATCCCCGGCGACATGCCGGGGGTCGTTCTCTTTCAATTTGAGGCTAAGAAACTCAGAGATTGCGGGTTTCGTCGCGTCGAAATGTGGATAGGGCGGCGGGGCGATCCGCTGACAACTCAGGTAAGAGTTGAATACCTGGGGGGTAACAAAATCCGGGCCTCAGGCGGCCTGAGGTTCGAAAACTACTGGCGGTCGCGCATGAGTGTTGCGGAGCTTTTGGGCAACTCATTTGCGAACGTCATTCACCAATGTCCGCACCGACCTTGGCCGGTGGTGACGAAATTTTACGACAGCCCGGCGGCGAGCGACGCCCCGGTCAAAGCGCCGTGAGCGCAACGAAAGGGCCTAGCCATGACCGTTAGAACACTGCCCGGCGCGGGTCTGCGCGCTTATTATGAACCCGGTGATATCAACTGGCATGTCACGATTGACCCCGACTTGAGGCTTGTGAGCGCCTTGTTGGGCGGCTCTGTCGTGTCGCGGACAACGACCTTGCCCGGCTCAGGATCAACGGGCGACATTTATATTGTCCCGGCTGGCGCGGGATCGAACCCCGAAAAGCTCGCTGTCTGGGACGGCGAAAGCGGCGCTGAGGCGTGGGTTTATATCGACCCCCTTGAGGGCTGGATTTTTCGCGTCGTGGACGATGCAAATACGGTTCAATATGACGGGTCTGATTGGTTCGTTCTGGCGGCCCCGCCTGCGTCTCTTGACGAGGTCGGCGACGTCGATACGTCAACCGTCGCCCCGACCGACGGTCAGGTTCTCGTCTGGGATGACAGCGCCGGGCTTTGGGTTCCGGGGTCGGTTTCAAGTGCCGCGTCTGGGGTTGACGACCTCAACGACGTCGATACGTCAACCGTCGCCCCGACCGACGGTCAGGTTCTCGTCTGGGATGACAGCGCCGGGCTTTGGGTTCCGGGGACGGTTTCAGGCGGTACGTCTGGAATTGACGACCTCAACGACGTTGACACATCAACCGCCGCCCCGGCGGCTGGGGATCGACTGCAATTCGACGGGTCTAATTGGGTTCCTGTCCGCACTGGCAAGATTACAAAATCAGGAACGGCAGAGGTTCTTGAGGCGGCTGACCTCAATAATTTCGTGTTACTGGATAACCCCGCCGCCATCACTTACACGCTCGACGCAACGACCGGCGTTGCGGGGGACATCATCACCCTCAAGCAAAAAGGTGCAGGCCCGTTCACGATCGTTGCGGGGGCCGGGACGGTCGAGGTCAACGCGGCGGCGACCCTTGTCAGTAACGGTCAGAATTCAATGGTGACGCTTATCTGCGAAGGGTCTGGCGTCTGGGCGGCTGGTGGCGATTTGGTGGCGTCATGACCCTATTTCTCGCCACCCCCGCCCTACTGACGCGACGGTCAATCGGCTCGCTCGATGACCATATTGACGACGTCATTTATCTCGCGAATTTTGCAGATATACCCGACGTCGCGGCGGGCGGAAGCTTCACCCCTCAGATTTCCGCCGCTGATACGAGCGTCAATAGCCCCGCCTATGTCAGCGGGGGTAAAATGCTCAACAGCGGCGGGAGTTACGTTTCACTTCTGTCCCCCGCAACCGAACCTCTTTTGAATATTGGTAATTTCAGCATGTGCGCAGAGGGTTGGTTTTACACGACCGCTTACACCAATTTTCGCCCTTGGCTCGGTCAATACGCTAGTTCGCCTGAGAAGTCTTGGGCCGTTCAGGTTGACGGCTCTAACATTAAATGGACGCTATCACAAAACGGCTCATCATCGGGCTATTACACGATCACAGGGCGAACGATTGTCCCCCTTGATACGTGGGTTCACATTGCGTTCATTCACGATGACGCGACGAATTCGGTAGGGTGGTATGTCAATGGCGTCCGGCAGAGTTGGCGGACGCAGAGCTACTTGAACCATACGACCGCCCCGCTCTATTGCCAGCACCCCGGCGAAACCCGGTCAATCAGGTACACGGCCCGCAACAACCGATATGGGGCGCCCTCAGCGACTGCGTCGTTCACGCCTGACGGGGACGCGGGTGACGATTATCGCTTTCCGACCTGAGCTTGAGCCTTGACAGGCCCCGCTCAAAAATAGAGGTTGACCTTGACCAAGGGCGAGTTCACGGGCGCTTGAGGTCGCTTTTCTCCCAAAGGGTAAGGCCCGGCTTTGCAGCCGGGCCTTATGCGTTTCGGACCTTAAAAGGGTCTCTCTCTCGTCGCCGTCGTGGGCGGTAGGTCGATAAATTTTAACGAGGACGACGAGAGAGATACTTAAAACCGCCGATTGAGGCGTTTCTGAGTGTTCGGACGTATTCTGACACTGCCGCCTGAAACGCAATCGCCGCCGCCCTTGTCCCTGAGCTTGACGCCCTGAAATGAGCCTCAATCAGATCCGCTGAGAAGGTAATGCGGTTGACGAGGTAATCATGATCGGCCCCGCCTTTTACGAAAAGCCATATCGCGACATTCCTGCGTTCCGTGTTGTCCTCGCTGTCCGTCAGGAAGTCAGTTAACGACCTAGACTTGTGGTGGAGCGTTCTGAATTCATCCCACCCCCATTCGACCGCTTGATATGGATTGCAGCATGGTCGTGCAAATCGTGTGAGCGTCGTTGTCGCTGCACTCATGAAGGGCGGCCCCGTAAAGGCAGAACCTCAGGAAGTCGAGCGCAAAGGATATTCGCCCCGGCGGATAGGTCCGATGGGCCTGCAAGAAAAAGAGACAGGCCAAGGGGATTGGGTAACCCGCCAACTTTGATATCAGTTCAATCTCGTCAATGACGCCCTTGACCTCGCGGGCGTTCCCGCCGCCTGCCGCGATGTAAACCCGTACCTGATCGGCGGCGGCGACGTCCAGTTTCGCTTGAACCGACGTCAGATCGTTAATGTCAAAATTCACCCTGGCACCTCTTTTTTCGGCCAATCGTCGGGCCGGTATCCGTTGAGATAAGCCATCAGCAAAAGCTCTGTCGCGGCGCTGATCGGTCGAGCCGAACATTCCATTTCAGAAATCCTGACGGCGTGTGAGAACCCCAGCAAGGGGGCAAGCTGAGCTTGCGTGAGGCCCAAAAGGCCCCGCGCTTCTTTCATTTCCGGCCCTGTCATTCCTCGTCGTCCGGCTTATTGAGGGCGAGGGCGAGGGCGTCAATCATTGCGTGACTGTCGCCGAACGCCCCGACAACCTCATGCGTCGTCCCGAAAGTCTCGCCGCCCTGATAGACGACAAACCCGCCATTCGGGGCCGCCTCAAGGATGATGGGTCGCTTACTGTCAATCTTTAAGTTGAGCGTCTTCATTCGCCCGCCCCCATCAGGTCGAGCGCGCTTGAGATCATGCTAACCTTGTTGGGGCTGCGCGTATCGAGGGCGACGGCAAGCTCATAGAAAAAGATCGCCGCGCACATACCGTCGGCGGGCGTCAGGCGATCCTTGATCAGCGGCGCGACGGCTGAGGGGTGGACCTTGCCCGGCGCGACCTCTGCCAAGACCTGCGCCAGCGCGGCGGGTTCCTTCGCGAAGGCGTCGCCCATTACCTGAGGTGGGATCGTCAGCGTCAGACCGTTTATCATTCCGTCCGTTCCTTGTGTTCGGTTTCGAGGGGCGCAGCATCATTGCTGCGGTCTATGATGTAGATTGCGACCGCGCCAATCAGGACCATCGCGACATAGGCGGCGATGATCGACCGGGCGAGCCTGTCTTTTGGCCGGTTGTCGTTCATGCCGCGACCGCCCTCACAACCCGCACCCGGTTGGTGAGGGCGTAAAACCGGGACGAAAACGCGCCCGCCGCCTCGTCTGGCCCCATGAATTGAGGGAACCCCGGAATGTCAGGCGCTCGACAGGCGACGCCATGAACATCGCGCCGCTCAGCGGCGTTGAGTTGCGCGACCGCGTCGCTGATTGCAGGGGTCTCAAAGGGCGTAAAGCCCCATTTTTCGCCGCAAGCCTTCCTGACCTGAAACCGCGCCTCAGACAGCACGTCAGAGAGAATGTAGGACGACGGTACGACTGACCCAAGGAAGGCGTCGGGGGCGCGCCACAGGAGCGCCTTGAGGGCAATCTGCGCCGGGACGGCATGGCTTAGCGCAACAGAATACTCAGCGGCGCTGAAAAAGGCGCGAACCTGCCCGGCGTGTCTGCAAGAGTACGCCAAAGCGCGGGCGATTTCGGCAATGTCGAGCGCTTCGCTCAAATCGCCTGACAGGTCGTATTCACGACCGCCAAAGGTTGAAACGGTTAGGCCCATTGCGCTTGCTCCGCTCTTTGTGGGGTTGCTGTCTGGCGGCGCTCAGGCGTCACCTTGACCGGGGTCGCCGCGTCCCTGAGGGCGTCAACGAGACGCTTTGAAAAACACCTATAAGCCTCGCCGCCCTGTCCTATCTCAGACCGACGCTCACGCGCCCGTGCGACCGCGTTCATGTACCCGTTTTTTGACTTGTAGCCAAAGGCTGCGACGACCTCGCCGGGGTCGTGGTCAAGGGCGACGCAGAGGCCGACGGCGGCTGATTTAATGTCTGTCGCCCGCCGCGCCTGCGACCCGTGGGGGCCGCTCTTGCCTGCTATGATCTTTTCGCGGGGCATTTCCGCCATTGCGACGACGGTCGCAAAGATCAGGTCGGGGGTGAAGACTTGGCGCAAGGCCGCCCGTTCGGCTTTTGTGATGCGGTCCATCATTCCGCCCCCCTTGCGGCGCGCCCAATCGAGGCGCGCCTGACGGTCAGCGCCGGGGACGTGGGGCATGGGGGTGTCGTCGGCGGGGTCGCGGTTGATCGACCCACTGAAAGCCTTGGCAGCCTTGTTGGCGGCGGCTAGGGCTTCAAAGCCCCTTTTCGCCTCTGAGAACCCGTCAACCGGGTTCGGCGGGTCGCCCCTCAGCATGTCCTCAAGCCCCCGCATGAGGCGGGACAGCCTCAGAGCGAGGAAGACGAGAAAGAACGCGATTGCGCCTTGAGCAATGATCCCCGTCAGGACGAGGCGGGCATATGCGCCTTCATTGATCAGGCTTAAAATGTGGGTTTGGAGTTCCATTTGATTTGCTTTCAGATGTTTCTATTTATGAGGCTGAGCGCTGATCTTGCGGCAGTAAAAGCTTGTCGAGCTTTGGCCCGTCAATTGCCTGCCCACCCGGTATAGAAGACGTACCAAGCCGCAAGAAACGGTCGGCGTATAGTGGAAAATCACACGTCAGAACGTCAATTCTGAGCTTGTCCTTTGAGGTCGTTCCGTCAGACTTGAGGCGCACATATCCGCCCGCCGCCTTTGCGAACAAGTAACCGCCTCGCATATAGACGGGTGCAACCTTGTAGACCCCGCCCTGTATTAGAACCGCGCTGTCGCCTTCACATTCCGCAAACATATCAGTATCCCTCAATTGATTTCTTGACTTGGTCTATTGTGTCGAACGTGTCGCCGTGACGCCCGTGATTTGGCTTGTAGGCGTACCCGTCCCTCATTGACCGGATACTGCCAACGGTCTTGCCGTCCAGCTTCACCGTTATCCTGATGCGACCGGATTTGTTGCTTGGGTTTTCGACGTACCCAAACCGCTCGCGGTTGGCCTCTTGGCGTTGATCGTGGTTCGGCCCGCCGGGGAATAGGTGAGCAAACCCGCCCGCGCAGACGATCCCGGCAGGCCCAACAGGTTCGCCCCGCCCGACATGCCCGCCTGAGTGGAAGGGGCCGCCGTCGATCCCCGGCAGGGGCAGGTCGTCAGTAATGACTTTGTCGGTAGTCGTTCCTGACGGGACGTCGCCGCCCGCACCCTCGCAAAAGTCGATTGTAAACCCGGCGATGATGACGCGGTGAAGGGGTTGACCGGGCGTATATGACAGGTCAACGGGCGCGATCATTTTGAGGGGAATGTACGCCTTGCGCGCCATAACCTGACATTCATAATCGAGCTTGTCGGGGCAAATTAAATCATGCATGGCGAAGGCTTGGCGCAGGCCGTGCAGCGCCTCAGAGATATCCCTGAGGGCCGCGCCTCTTTGGTTAGCTGCATCCTTGAGCGGGTCGTAATCTTGGTCAGACATTGGGCAGTTCCTTTGCTGCATAGGGTGGAAAGTCGAGGGGATTGCATAGGGTTCGCGCGGCGTCCCCCATGTAAAATAAGTCAAGTTGAGCGCTATATTTAGAGGCCAATAGCCGCTTGCGCGTGTGCCATAGAACGGCCTGAGCCTGACAGGGCGCAACGCCCTTAGCGTCAGCGACGTCCCTGACGCCCTCAGCGATCAAGTTAAACTCAGCCTTGCCCTTGAGGGCTAATTGCGCCTCTTTCATCGTGAAGGGGCGGTTATACCATGCGCCAATCATATGG
>NW_027649606.1:0-32833 GCF_053477335.1 Acartia tonsa | reverse complement strand
GTCAGAGATTGAAGAAGGGAGAACATGACTGGTGAAGTTGTTTGGGTCATCTGTGAGAATATTGTCAATGCATGTTTTTGAAAGATGTGTTAATCTGGTTGGGATGTTTATGCATGATTTCAGGTTAAGATCAGCAATACCTGTAAGGAAGTGATTAGTCAGGTTATTGTTGAGATAGTTTAAGATGTTTATGTTGAAGTCACCAAGTATATCTACTGTTGCGTTTGGGATTGATTTATTTTTGTAATCAATAATTTTTTTAATGTCTGATAGGAAGTTATTTACGTTAGTAAATGTGTTGGATGGAGGTCTGTAAACAGAGGATATTAGTCTGTTTGCATTTTTGAGTTTAAGGTGAATAGTTATTATTTCCGTGTCATTGTTAATGAAAGTGCACTCTTTTATTATGTTAACATTTAGTTTTTTTTTGGACAATATGGCAGTCCCACCACCTCTTTTATTATTCCTGAGGATGCTGGCAAAGTTGTAACCTGGTATGCTGAAATTTGTGTGATTACTCCAGACTTCAGTGAGACAGATTATGTCAATTTTGTGGTTGATTTCTTCTAGAAGAACAGTGAGCATATCACTGTTCTTGTCTAGTGAGCGAATGTTTAAGTGACCTATTATAAAATTATTTATGTAGTCTGAGTTAAATGAGTTAAAATTTATATAGTTTGCTTTGTAGTCATTAATGTTGATGCTATATACATTCTCCACTATTTTAAGGTCATCTATATTGAATTGTGATTGTAGGTAACCCTGTCGTACCTGCATCCCTGTGTCTTAAGTTAGCTACCCCCTGTTCGCTAAGGAGGCGTATGTATAACGAAGACATTCGCAGAATGTGAGACACTGAAATGTGAAATATTAGGTAATAATACTTAAAATCATATTATTATGTAGTTTTGTAAAGTTGAAAATAATTTGAGGAATTTTATGACATGGGTCGTCGCAGTTATAGGTATTAAAGAGAAGTATAGCTTTCATTGAGATTAAATATTTATTAGTGTATGTAGCAATAAAAAAAATTTATTTATTTATGTAGCAATACGGTGGTTAATAATATACCGTTACAGAGGTCTGCACTTAAAATTTTAGTTATTATATATGATAGTTTGTTTATGTTGAGATTAATATTTGTTGGTATGTAGCAAATTCATAATACAAGTAACATAATATAGAGAAAAGAAAAAACGACTTTTATTTATGTAGCAATAGGTCAAGAGAAGATTGTAGCTAATTAAATATTTGTTGGTTTGTAGCAAATTCATTTTACAAGTAACATAATATAAGAAAGAAAAAACTACTTTTTATATGTGGCAATAGTGGTTAAGAGAAGATTGTAGTTAATTAAATATTTGTTGGTTTGTAGCAAATTCATAATACAAGTAACATAATATAAAGAAAAGAAAAAACGAATTTTTTTATGTGGCAATAGTGGTTAAGAGAAGATTGTAGTTAATTAGAAGATCCATATGCTTAAATAATAGGTGTTCTAGTTGAGAACAGAATTTTAAGTTTGTATAAGGAAGTAAGAAGTTTGTAGGCTGGATAATTGTATTGTAGTTGGTAATGTAGATTTATATCAGGATCTTTGGTTTTGTAGATGTTGTAGATGTTTGTAGATGTTGATGTAGATTTTTTAATGGAAGCGCATATCCACTTGACTGAAAAAAGGAGATTGTTAGAATAGATTAAGTTTACAAGTATTGAAATGAAAAAGAAAATTTTCCTAGAGTGGCACTCTGTTATAAAAATCATAAAAAATATGAATTCAATTATAGACTTGAGAGTTATTGTATGTAGTTTGAGTGCTGACATAGAATTTTTTCTTACATATTTTGTAAAAAGTTTGTATTCATTAAAAACTTAGGAAATGGAGCCACTCTGTAAGAAGTAGTTATTGTTTTTTGGAATAAGGAATATATGGGGTAGATTGTATGCTTTTTATATCCTCCTTGTATTTATTGTAGAAGGCGTCGATTTCTGAAATGTCCGCCCATTTTTCGTTGTATTTTAACTTAAAAAAATAGCGATTTTGGTGAATGCCGAGTCTGGTTTTTATCTTATCTTGCGTACGGATTGTATAACTTAGCTTGTTGATGCGATTAACCGCATCTTTAGCACAAGTCGGGATCGCTCTGTTCACTCCTAAGCCTAATTTTTTACCCAGTTGCGCCGCCCCTTGGAAGATGGCCTCTGATGCATAGATTTTGGTGTTGTTGTCTATATTTAGAGGATTAGGGGGGATGGTAAATTTGATAAGAGTTTTGTTTTTGTCTTTGGCTGGGATAATGATGACCTGTTTGGGCTCAAATATCCTGCTTTTGTTAGCTAAGTCAATGTTCTCTGCGTCAGTCAGTTCTGTCTTATTTTTGTGTGTTTTGTATTTTTGTTTGATGCCTGTGGATAGAAGCTGTGTTATGGTGTTTTTGCTTTGCTCAACTGTGGCTTCACCCTTCAGGGTCAGAAAGTAATCATTCTTATTTTTCTTAAATTCACTACGGATTCTTTCTTCCCTTTTCAACCCTTCTCTAAAGATGCTTAAGTTTTCTTTGAATGCATTTGAGATGTTTAGACGCATTTTTTCAATTTGCCCCTTATTTGATTTAACTTGAAGGTTGTCAACACAGTGGTCAAGAATTCTGCTAAGAAATTCTTGCTCGTAGTCAAGAAGAATTAGGTTAGTATCTGTCATGATGATATGAGTGTGTGCAGTGATTGTTGATCTGTGTTAAGTGAGATTATTTATTTGTAGAATGATGGAATTGGCTATTTGCTTTTATGAATGCTGATGTAAAAAATTTAAGTATGTATTACTTAATGTTTGCTGTTTGAAGTATTTGTTTAAAATTTCAGTGTGTTCACTTTAGGTTTAATCACATGACTAACTGAGAACTGTATTCTCTGAGAGCTGAAACTAAACTGAGAGCTGAAACTAAAATTTAAATTTCTTATTTTCCAAAAAAAAATTCTTTGAAGATCATTTATTTCCACTAAATATTATGTTTCTGTAAAATCAATGCATAAATCCCTTCAAGAATATTTACTTCAACAGAATCAAACTTTAAAGATGAGAGAAAAGTATAAATAAGTATTTTTTTATTGATTTCATGGTATCTGAGCATATAAAAAGGTAACACCTAAATTTGCCTTTTTTGTCAATTTTCCTTGAAATATGGAGATATCTCAAAACTGATTGATGGGCCTTGTAAAGGAAGTATTTGAGTATTTTAGGTCGAAAAAGGTCTATTTTGTAAGCATTTTTGACTGAGTTGTGGCCAAATATTGATGAAACATATAAAAAAGTAACACACTTTATAATAAGCCCTAACAAAATAGGGATAGATGTCACAACTTTTGACGTGCCAATTCTATTGACGTCATATAATACCCTTTAACCCATCTCTTTTCTAGGGAGTTTCTTTCCCCCGTACCTTTTTCTTTCCCTCTACTATGACGTCAATAGAACACGTATGCCAAATGTGGTGACATCTATCCCCATTTTGCTGGAGGTAAAGTTTTCTTATGCCTAACAATTATTGCGGTTCCCTAACCTTGCAGGGCCATACTATGCCCAATTCAAACTAACACACGAAAGATTCGCCTGTGTTTAGGGAAGCCTGTGTTTTGGGAACCATACAACTGAAAAAATATTATCTTAAACAAGAAAACTTGTAATAATACAGTTTCAGATAAGATAAAAATAAAAGAACTTGCAAAGTGAATAATTAGATATTTGACTAAAAATTAATTTAATTTATTTGACAGAATAATTGGAATTAAATAATTTTAAACTATTGGATCTACTGCAGTTCACGGTAAAATATTGCGGGTAACGAATATTGCCAAAAATCATTGGATCAATCGCAGGGGAGTCCAAGCTCATTTTTTTTTTTGGGGGGGGGGGGTAAAAATTGAAAATCCAAAATTTTGGGGAAATTCATTTAAGAGGGGGGGGGTAATCACCCCATTACCCCCCTCCTTGGACGTCTATGTTCAACCGTTTGGCAGCCTTTAAAATTCATAGATTTTTGGCAATATTCGTTACCAGCAATATTTTACCGTGAACTGCAGTAGATCCAAACTATTTTTTTTATCAACATATCCAATCCGCCTAATTTTATGGCAATGAAGTTTATATTATGTCTCAAGCGAGGGACTTCTAGACTTACAAATTTATATATTTTTGTTGGAAAAACCGAAATAATTTTTCATATGATATTAGGATCAACGGGAGACCATTACAGTTTTTATCTATTTACATTTTTCCTCTAGATATTATATAAACATATGAAAATGTAATGATATATATTTTTTAAAGATTATTAGTTTGTATAAACAATAGCGGCTTCGCCCCTAGCCTCTAGGGGCTTTGCCCAAAGAGGTAATAAAGAAAAGAAAAAATAAGCTGATACTAAGTACTGGAGCTGCTGACACTTATTTCAAATACCTAATTATAAAAAAAAGATAAATCGCCAACACTAATTTCAAATAATTTTTTAAAAAGGGGGGAGATTTTTTTATTTTTTGGGTGTTAGGGGTTTCCCAACCCTCAAGAAAATAGCCTAAAACCACCACGGACGGGCAGACGGACAGACAGACGGATGGACGGACAGACATCATTCTTTTTTTGTATTATAGATTAGGGGTATCCAATTAAAGTGTGAAGATAAGATAAGTTTATTACTTTAGGTCAGGTTTGATTATTAGTTACTGGACAAAGTGTCTCAAAAATCAGCCAGATGAAGTCATGATAATGAGGGATTATCCATCTCTTTTTTGAGGGTTTTTCTTTCCCACTTCTCTCATCTCCCTTAATTTTATGACGACACATAGCTGATTTTTGAGACCCTTTGTTCAGTTACGTTATATTATGTTAGGTACTGGGTAGCCTCGCAGGTTTAGGCCCCACAGGAAACTTCAACCTTTCCATTATTTTTAATTTTTATCAAAAACGTGTTAGGGGGGTTGGTGTTGAATTTGCTTTTTGAGGGACACTACTAAACAGTAAACAAAATATTGATTATTACCCTTTAACATTGACTGGAAGATCTTGATAACTTATTTGAGTCTGCCACCCTCCAAGACAAATATAATTTGATTTTGGACCAACATTTATCCTGAATAAAATAAAAGTGATTAAATTAATTAACACATTACATTACAAAATTTGTTTATGGCACTTAATTATAACTATCAAAATAAAAATCATAAATCTAAAACCCATTTTGTTAGCCGCGGAAAGCTGTCTATAATACAATCAGATAAATAACTAGTATAAATCCCCTTTTTTTTACTTTAAATCTATAGTTAAAAGTAATAAGGTTTTATTGATAGTCGCGAGTTCTCCATAGTCGGAAGGCTTCATATAGGTCCTAACCTTGTTTTAATTGTTAGAGATGCTTGAATAAGATAATTCAATTGAAAAGACTTACTTCAATCCTTTTTCATCAGGACATTCATAGTAGAACTGTATCAAATCTTCAGCATCTCCACATCTAATTTTATAGAAATTATATTAATATAGAATAAAAAAGAGTTTAGCAATTCATTTTATAAGAATAGTTTCATTATGAACAAGATATGTTATAACACACACCTAACCTAAACGTTTTATAACCTAACCCATTAGCCCATTACAGGCATTAGGCATACACCTACCATTACCTCGTAAGGGCAGGATTCTCCTTCGATTTAAGTGATCATCTAGAGAATCCAGAGTATAATCCGTTGTAATGGGATGCGATACTCTAACACCCAAGGATATTAGGTTAAGTAACATCAATCAGACAACCTACCCTTTGATTGCATGACCGTTGTCTGAAGAGTCCTAACTGTGCATGGTAGTGAGTTGCGCCTGTTTATGGGCCATTGCATACTCTTACTATTTATGTCGCGCACCTGACACAGCAGCAGTATGAACTATTTTTAACGTCTTTAGTTAGGACGCGGTGTCGGTCCGAGATTCGAACCTATTACCTTCCCGGCTACGAGCGGCTGCGCTACGTGTTAAGCCACGATCGCTGGTTAGTTACATACCTAACCTAATCAAACATTATATAAGGAAACAATGATAAAAATTCCACTCTTTCAAATACTTAATGTGAAACCCTTTTATTTCAAAATATATGAGAAAAAATCATATACATTTATATGGGTTCGTAGTAAATAGATTATTTAAATAATCTTCATTTTCAAAGAAATTAATTAATTCTGTAGGAATTTGCTATTGTGTTATCTTAAAAGTAAATCCTTACCTGATGTTAACTGTTGTAAATCCCTGCTATCAAAATTTGGGTTTAGTAATAAAGAATTCTATTATCATTCATGGATAGGACAATGAGAATAAATTAACCACTCTTAATTTATTGTTCTAAGATTCTAAAATTAATTCAGCCATGAACGTCTTTTCCGAATATGTTAATAATTACAAAATATATACCAAACACTTGGTTTAGTTTAAACTGATTAAAATATTGTAATTAAGTAAAACACACAAGAATTTTGATTTTCCTCATTGTCCAACCACAAATTATACCTATTTATGGTAATCACTAAACACTTAGCAATTAAAAATTACTCACATCAAATTTTGATTTTTATAAAAAAAAGTTAATGATAAATATTTATTTTCGTGCAGTCATCCTATTTTTAAAGTCTTTATAACTATTCTATCGAAGATAGTAACTTTATCATTTATGTCTTATAATAGAGATTGAGTTTGAAATTTTTGAAACAAAAGTTGCCTAACTTTAAATTGGTAAAAAAATAAAAAAATGTTATTTTGAAATTTACTTTATTAGGCACCATTATTAAACCTCACCACTGCACTGTATGAAATAACATGTTATCACTACTATAATCATGGATTATAATATTTATTTGCCTTTTTTTTTCATATAATTCGTTGACTAAACCTCCCTGGTTATCACATTGTTCTGTTTTGCCTCTGAGGTACAATTCTGTCACATTATGCAGACCATTTATAGGGCAGATTACTCTATCAACCCCTTTCCTAAAAAACCAAGGATGACAACATCCATAAAAGCAAAGCTCTGAAACTGTAGGACAAATAGACATTAACAATTGTAAAGTATCAGAACTGAATAATCAGAATATAAATAATCATTTAGGACATACTTACATATATTATTAGGACTTGATTATAGAGTTGTTTCGCTCATAATATTTTACTTTGTTGTCCCAGGAATCAGTATACCAAAACTAATATCAATCGGGATAATTGTTGTTAAAAAAGAGAAAAAATCAACATGTTGAAAATGGACGTACGGACATTCTGGTAAAGATTATAGAGTTGCTACGCTTTCTAAATTGTACCATTTACTACAGGGATCACCACTATAGGACAATTCTAACGCGCCTAAATTAACGGAAAAAGCTATCCGTCACGGACGGACGGACGTACGGACCGACCCTAATTATAGAAAAGTTTCACTTTTAATAAAAGTAAAGCAATTTGTAAGGTTGAAGCGTCCATTGAAAGGACAGATTACTTTTTATATTTTTAAATTTAAAGTAAATTTAAAGACAAGAATCTGAAGATATTACACTTTAGACATCTTAAAGACGATTTATGGGCATATTACCTTTTATATATTTATCCCATTCTTAGAGGAGATTATAACATTTATATGAATAGGTAAATTGCTTGGATAAATTTAGGTAATTAAGTATTAATCATAAAGCATTTGAGAGCGACAAATTTGTAAACAAAAACATGTGTCTTTTTTGATATAGCTAAATGCACAATGTAGATTAGAAATCCTTAAAGAATTTAAATAAATAACCTTATTAGAGTAGTGTAGATCATATACTTTTCATCAAAATTTGTAAATGAACAAGCAGCATCTTTATAACTGGTTGGGGATCCCTCCTGAAAAAAATATTAGATAAATGAATTGATATGTATAAATTTTATTATCTTTTTTGATGATTGGTAAAAGTATAAATTTATCAAGTAAAATTTATGACCCTTTTTCATTCCAAAAAAATCCTTTACTTGATTTTAAAATTAAGATTTGCTTATCAAAACTTTTCTTCAAATCTTTAATTATTTTTTTTTCCAAACTAAACTTTTCAAAAGTATTTTAAGGTTCTGGTTAAATATCATATGGTAATATCATTTTTTCTTGTTAATTCTGTTATCCTTTTAGTTAATTCTAATTACAAAATCATTTCATGAAAATGGATTAAAATAATCCTTTAATTAACTCTTCAACTTTTTAGATAAAAATAACATTCCATATTTTTTAAGCAACAAATATTCTTTATAAACCTTTGTCCGCCCGTTCAAACTATGGACATTTATTGTTCTTGTTTTCTGTCTGTTAATTTATAACGCAATGAGGATTAATGGTCACAAAGAGGAATTTCGAATCATGGAAAGGAAACGAAGTTGCGGTTTTCGTTACAGTAGCTTTTGAAAGGTTATTTTAGGATAGGTTATGTTAGGTAAATGTTAATGATTGCCACGCAGGGTTAGAAAATAGTCCCCGCATTGTTATAGCCCCCCGCAGGGACTATAAATACTAGAAAAGCTACAGTGAAAATACGACGAACCCAGCAACTTCGTTTCCTTTCCATGATCGGAAATTTCATAGATTAAATACTTCTTAGTTTTCTCATGATCAATATGCACTAACTTACTTTTTTGCCGTTCTACACATGGAAGTTATTATCTTTGTTTTAATTTAAAAGTTAAAGTTTAGCCCTTGCTATATGTAACTCCGCAGTATAATCTTAAAAAATAAAAATATTATGATACAGGTGAACGTTGCTACAGAATTCTAGATCTGTAAACTATGTATGGTGTATTTCATGATTAAAGGATATATTTTCTTTTAATTTTTTTATGTATGTATTACTAAAGCAAAAAAGCTTACCACAAATTACATAAACACTTTCTTGCCATATTTAGTAAATGTTGAAATAAAAAGACAATTTGTGAAGTAAAAGCTTAGCTTAGAACACACGACATAATTATATATAGAAAATCATTACTGTAAGGTTTTTTTTGTATGAGATAAATAAGTTTAACTTAATAAGTAGGTAATGCATTGGTCTTTTAATGGCGATTGCACTACTATAGGGACATCGAGTAAACTCTGCAGAGACTTTACTTTTACCTTTAATAAGACGGAATCAAGTTTTAATTTAATCTTTGTATAAGAGTAACAGGATCTGTGACTGTCTGTATTTCTGTATGTGTTGGTCATGCTAAATGCAGAGCTGATAAGGTTCTCCTTTACAGATTAGCTTCACATTGGTCCTGGGAAGGTTAATTACTATTTTCGGGAGAGTACCTCCCCTCTAAATCGAATAGTATGACCCAACCCCAACAAAATTTTATCTCACTTTATTTTTGAAAGTTACATAAAAGGCAGCTGCTTTTCTAAAATTCATTTGAGAGAAAATGCGCAAACTATCCTGTTGAATCCCTGTCAACTTTAACACTGCAGATAATTTTAAATCTGAAGATGGTTTCTGAAGATTCTGTATATAAGACTTTCACAGTAAAAATCGCTCCATTACTGGTCTCAAAATTAAAGTTTTTACTATGCCAGTAAAACTTTAGAAGCCCCTAAAGTTAGATGTAACTTTGGAAGCAATTTAAAGAGGATGTGTTTTATTCCATTTTCTTTATAGTTTGTCTTTATGTTTTTTGTGTTTGCAATTTTATAAAAAAAAAAGTTTTCTATTTTTATGCAATACATTTTGGTGTAAATGAGTTTTAACCAACAATGTGTATTCTATGCAGCTTTACTTCCATAACTTTCTAATTTTTTCGGAAGGATGAAATCTGCAAAATCTTAAATTTAGAGCAATTTTTAACTTTTAATATCCATTTTAAATTTAATATATTTTATATTTTATTTTCTAGATTTAAAAGAATTCTAGCCAGACAGGGCTTAAAACCATGTGGAAGCCTAACCACTATATAAACATTTTAACCTAACTATTATTACCCAAAAAAAACACTACCTAACTTATTGAGTTTTTAAATTTATTTTATTTTCATATTTGTGTGATATCACCACAAGTTGTCTTGTTTTTAAGTGGAAAAGAGATTAACTAAATGTTTTGTAAAAATGTCACATTCTAGTTTTAAAAGTTTAGCATTTCAAAGAATCATTATTTTATAACTTTTAAATTTATATAAAACTATTTCAAAGATATATCCAGTAAGATCTCAGAAACCATTAAATCACAGTGTACGAAATTCCAGGGAACTTTGAAGGAAGATTTTAGGCTTTTTTGCGACGAAGACCAAACTGCATAACTTTTGCACCACTTTTGACGTCATGCATATTCTCTATCTCTTTTTTAGGGGTTTTCTTTCCCACTTCTCCTCTCATCTTCCTCATTTTATGACGTCACAGGATTTAAGAGTAACACAAAAGTTATGCAGTTTGATCTTCGTCCTTCTTCGCAAAGGAGAAAAGTTTTTCTCCTAAAGTTGCCCTCTAATTTTAATTAATTATACTTTTACAATAAGAAAGTGGAAAAGAGATTAACTAAATGTTTTGTAAAAATGTCACATTTTAGTTTTAAAAGTTTAGCATTTCAAAGAATCATTATTTTATAACTTTTAAATTTATATAAAAACTATTTCAAAGATATATCCAGTAAGATCTCAGAAACCATTAAATCGCAGTGTACGAAATTCCAGGGAACTTTGAAGGAAGATTTTAGGCTTTTTTGCGACGAAGACCAAACTGCATAACTTTTGCACCACTTTTGACGTCATATTCTCCATCTCTTTTTTAGGGGTTTTCTTTCCCACTTCTCCTCTTATCTTCCTTATTTTATGACGTCAAAGGATTCAAAAGTAACACAAAAGTTATGCAGTTTGATCTTCGTCCTTTTTCGCAAAGGAGAAAAGTTTTTCTTCTAAAGTTGCCCTCTAATTTTAATTAATTATACTTTTACAATAAAAAAGTAAAAAAATAATTTCAGGTGGGGAATTTTCTAGGGTGATTACTCTTAGACCTATAACAAGCTTTATTGTAAAGGAGAACCCTATCGTTTCAGTGGTAGCGAGATCCTTTGCTACACACGGACAAACATCCTGTTACTTTTATTTAATGATAAAAATAATTGAGGAAAGTTCTTAAGTCTTAATAGAATTAATTGTAAAAAAAAGGTTATATAAAGAATATCATGTTAAAACATTTATCTTATCCTTTCTCATTTTTATTTGAAGAAAGAAAACAAACTTTTCTTTTATCTAATATTAGAACTAAAACTCTTTGAAAAGTTGGGAATTCATATCACAATGAGATACCATTAATTATCCTATAAAGTAGTAAGGTTACTTTTGTCTAAGATTTGGATAACTACTGAACTGATTTAGTTATCCATCTTAAGGATGCTTTATATAGGTTAATTTTGGGATGGTTTAAAGCCTATTTTATTTTCAGATTTAGGTCTTGAGATGGTTTTAGGCTATATCCGACACCCTCCCATCCACACCTTCCGATAAAGAGCTCACAGAGGACAGGGGCGTAGTAGGTATTGATATGCCCCAACATACATGAGCAATAAAAGGTTTATTTACCTGAATTTCCAAAATATTTTCATCCCTTCTAAACATCCTCAAACATTTGTATTTTCTGTCACAGCCTAAACAGTTTTTCTATCCTATTATATAAAGTAGTAAGCGTTTTTTGTCTGTCCCGAAAGATCTCGCTAACCGCTGAACCGATATTGTTCTCCTTTACAGTGAAGCTTCTTATAGGCCCTGGGAAACTATTTTTAGGGAGGGTGTCTTCACCCCTCTACCCCCCCAAAATTTTTTGTGAAACTCAAATTTAAAATGGGATGAGGTCGACTTTTTCCCCTACTACCTTAAGTGCCCCTAGAGGCTTCTAGGGGGGCGTAGCCGCTAGTCATCTTATATTTCACCGACTCTCCTCTAATAGATCCCATTCTACATTTTATTACATAAGTTTAGTTTTTAACATGGTATTTGGTATCATAACTGAAAAATAAATTCTTTATTTGTCTGTCTGTTTGTCTATCTGTTTATCTATCTATCTAAAGGGAATGCAAAAAAATGTGGATATTTTTAAAAATCCTAATTGCGCGGCTTGTGTTAGTAGTAGAAAAATACTTCGCATACCGTTAGAACCGCACAGGAACTGTTCTTATATTTCCAAAAAAAATTGAGTTCATAGCGTAACACTTTTCTACTACAAACACAAGCCGCGCAATTCGAATTTTAAAAATTTACGCACTTCTTTTTGCACATCATATTCTCTAATATTTACTAATATACTCGCAAGTCAGTTGGGATATTATACCAAGTAGCTCCCTAACTATATGTAGCAGAGTAATCGTTTTTATATTTACAAAAAGTATAATTCTTAGCGGTTCTAACGGTATGCGTAACATTTTTTCTATTATTAACACAACCCGCGCAATTTGAATTTGCACACCCTTTATCTATCTATCTATATCTATGTACCTGCATTAGTTTGTGCTACTATCTTGATATAATCTTCACTCTCGTCCATAATTTCTACACACGCAGTCCTAGAGAGCTCGTACGAACTAAAATAAAATATCCTGTGTAAAAATTGTCTTCTTCAAACTTAAATTCTTCTAAAAACATAAAAAAGAACAATTTTGGGTATTTAGAGAACATAAGAAAAACTTTGAGAGGTCAGGAAAATCATAAGCTTTAGAATACTTTTTTTAGCTGTATTCAAAATAACGCTCTATAAAGTTCAAAATTAATTTCTTTTATTCAAAACAATCTTTATTAAAGATGAATAGAGACTAATGATTTCTCAAACGCCTAAAGGTTCTTTAAAAATCTAGAAAATACAGTTTTTTTTCTCAACTACCAGGTTTTAAAAATGTACTATTTAAAATATAATTTCTGTACAGAGATTATAAAAGCTAAACTCTGTTAAGTAGTTTTAGACACTGAAAGTTTTATTATTCCTGGAAGGATTTAGCTATGAAAATAATTTTGTGTAATCCTCAAAGTAAAGGATAAGTCTCTACACAATTACAAGGGCGTGCAAGAAGGCTTAAAGAGGGGGGTTGTCAATCTTTAAGTTATATGTTTGAACCTTCAACCATAATTGTAAATGATATATATAGATTACCTAATACAAATAGCGGGTCAAGCTAGTAGTTGCTTGGATATGTAGATTTTTTTATAGCTATTAGTGACATGGCTATACAAAAAGTGTCGCAACCGTTTAATCTTGCAAACTTGAGTTAAGATAAGATAAGATAAGATTTATTTTCCTCAAAGGTACAACATATTTTATTAGATATATATTATAAATTATGTTACTATGCTTGATTTGTTTGATTCATCTGGTTTGTTGTGTTTGGTGCAGGTTAGATAATAATATACATAATAACAATTATTAAGTACCTAGCATGGAATTGGCCGAACTTCATCTCCACCTAGTTACCAGGCCAGTTTAAATTGAATGGAGACAATATTTTACAATAAAAATTCCATGCAACATTGTACCAGATAGTTGGCATAACCCTTTAAGGGTTGTGGAGCCACTGGTGTACTTTGACGCTTGCCAAGCCGATACAATGTTATATGTGCAAATAAATAATAATCTTAACAATGAAACAATATCTTGCTGTGTATTTCAGACATCCTCCTACTATCAGTTGCAACTTCTCCAAGCGTGAATTCGGAACAATTAAGGAACCAAAACCTCCATAAGGAGTCGCTATTCCCGTTGAGATCCCTTTTCAGCTCCAAATAGACAGTTTCCTTTATATCAAATTATTTTCATTATAGAGTGGAGTTTTGTCCGGGTTTTAAGGACATCTCCACACCAATAATTACAGGATAACGGCAAATTTCGCGATAACACTTGGTCCAATCCAAAAAATCCAAAAAAAAACCAAAGAAAAGTCCAAAAAAGGACAAGAATACCCTAATAATAATCATATCGTGTACTTAAGTGAACAAGGTGTAATGGTTGGTTTCGATTCCTACGGAATCTGATTTTTATTTTTGAGAATGGATATAAAAAATCCTAAGAATAGGTCATATGCGATTCCTACGGAATCTGATTTTGGTATTTTGATAATGGGAGTGTGTCCCTAAATATGTATGGTTCGATTCCTCCGGAATCTGATTTTTGTGTTTTGAGAACTGGTCACAGCATGGCTGTGAATGGGGCAACAAAATGGGAGAGGAAGAGGGGGGGGGGGAGGGGGTTTTAAGGGAAGGCGAAAACGTATCATTAATCCATTGATTCCACCCCTTTTTGAAGGTAAAAGGGTGAAAGTGGGTCATGTTAAAAAAGACTGTGGCGTGCTATTGCGCGCGTAATTTGGTTATAGCTTTGCTTTAGTGAGGTTTAAATCTTACTATTGTTTAGACACGAAATGTTCGGAGAGGAAGAATACCAACAAATGTGGCAGCCGCTACGCAATAGATTGACAATAACATATGAACGACTTCTCAATATAGTTAATGGTGACAATGTCAGTGACGAAGTACGTCGTGAGGTAGCCCGTCTTCTATACCAACAGGGTTATTTAGAAACCGAGTTGGCCCTCACACTATACAACCCAAACAAGGACATGGAGTTTCATGAAGCTAAATTGGGTGAAATTGCTGAGCGGATAACTGCTCAAGAGGGGGCCTGTCTCCAGCTATAGTTCCAGAAGTTGGCCATTTTCGGTTTGAACCAGTTACGGTCAAGTTCTCTACGACTTTATATACAAGATATCCGCAAAAATATCCGCAAAAACACCCGCGGAAATGTCCACATGATGTTCACAAAAATCAACAAAAATCAACAATGAATCAACAGAAAAAAACTGCAAAAAGTTACTGATATGGCTATTGAAATATAAAATTGTTTTTGAAGAATAATACAGTTTAGTTTTATCCAAAAAAGTAAAAGTATTAAAATATCATAAATTATCATAAATTCATTGATTTGTTTAATAAATCCTAGATATCTTGCTATGAACTTTTATTTTTTATGAAGGATGTATAGAGTAATAGGATGTCTGTTAATATTTCGCTATGGATTAATTTTCATTAGCATAAAAAAAAGTGAAGTGAGAAACTGGTTAAAATAAGGGAGATGGGTCAGGGAATTCAACAGGTTAGGGGGAGGAGGGGGGGAAAAAACTAGAAGGGGAGTGGTGGGTGGTTTGTGCGCGGCCGTGACTTCCAGCTAGACAGACGGAGCGGCGCCTATCGTTTGGTATATACTGGGGGGGAGAAAAATAGGGGGAGGGGGGAAGAGTGGTTTTCCGGTAAAGCACGGCAGAATAAAGCAAAAGAATAAAGCAAAAGAGGGGGCGGGGGGGAGACAATTGGTTGTAAAGCATAGGGGGAATACGCGGGAAATCGGAAGTAGGGAAAGTTATTTATTAATTAATAAGTTAAATTAAGATTGAATAATGTATGGTATTAAGACACAAGGGGGGTATAAATATGGGGGTGGGTAGGGTCAAAGTTCAATTGTCTCAGAAATGTCAGATCAAGAAGAGGAAGTTGGACAAGGCCAAGGTGCTTTACCGGATGGGGCGCCGGAAGTTCCGGAGGAGGCTGGAGGAGAAGAAGATGTTCCCCTCCAAGACCAGGTGCAGGAGCTCATCGCCATGTTGAACTCAAGCGATGAAATCGATGATCCTGCACCCGTGCACGGCGTCCAGCAGCTGCTGAACCTCGCGGCAGTGCCTGATCTACTCCCATTTCCGGGGGTAGACAGGCGCTGTCTGGACCTCTGGTTTATGGTCAAGAGGAGGTTAATGGGCGTCGTGTACGAGGGCGACAGACTTATGTGGAGGAGATTCCGCCAAGATGCCATCGATGAGGAGATCCTCCGCATGATGTACTCCAACTATGGGTTAGTCGTGAGGCTAATTTCAGTAATGCCCACGTACGCCCGCTCCTTCCAGGCCAACATGGATTCCATCGCCACCATGGACCGCTTGGTCACCGTCCAGCAGGACCTTGTGGAGGAGCTCCTCCAACAGGAACCCGACGACGTCGATGACTCCAGCGACTACGACGAGTAGATGGCTATGCCCACTACATGAGCTTAACCAGTCCAGTCAGCGATAGTCATATATTAAACAAAATTTTCGATATCTAAATTTGAATAAATAAATATATTTTTGGTCAAAATTATGAAAAAACTTTGTTATTTTTTTATTAGATAAAATAGAGGTAGAGGTTGCGCGATTCGTTAGTTGCTTGATAAAAAATATATAATATAATAGAAGAAGTCAAAGTCAAAATATAAAATGTAAAATGAATAAAGTGGATAAGAAACAAACTATGCTAAAGCTACTCTATACATAGGTATGTATGTCGGTTCCTACGGAACCTACTCGTTGAGATTTGAGGTTAAAGAAATGCTGTTTTATTATTTTTTTGGTATAGAAATTAAGTGCTTACAAAAAGTCGAGGGCTAAAGATACGAATAGAAACTTAGTTAGAACAAAAAATTGTTAAATAGAGGAAGAGAAAAAATAAAGTATTTGCTTTTTTTTTAAGAAAGTAAGTAATAAGTAAGTAAAATATCTTTCTTGAGAATAATTTTATTATCAATCAGTTTAATTTCAAAAATAAAATATTTGCTTTTTTAAAATATTTGCTTTTTTAAAACTCAATCTTGTTTAGGTAATAAGTAAAACATTTTTTCTTAAAAATATTTTTATTATCAATTAGTTTAATTTCAAGTGGAAGGTTGTTGAATATAGTTGGGAAAGAGTTAAGAGGGGCGTGCAGGAGAAAGTTTCTATTGGTGCCCGGTTCGTAAGCAAAGTTGTTCCTGTTCCTAGTGCCATACGTATGTCTGTCTTGAACAAAATTCCAGGTGTTTTCGAAAATTTTGGGAAAATTGCCTAATTTATAGGCGTGCATAAATTTACAAACATTGAATTCAATTAACAGGTTAAATGGAAGTATGCCATTAGATTTAAAGAATTCAGCTGTGTGAGCTCTGCTAGGTAAATTTTCGATTATTCTAATGGCTTGCTTCTGCAACTTAATGATTGGTGCTAACAGATACATAGGACAGGCAGTGAACAGGAGACAACAATATTCGATATTCGACTTAATATAAGAAGAATAGAGTAGCTTTAAGTGTTTCTTGTCCAACAAATGACGCATTACTTTCATACTATAAATTATTTTAGAGACTTTGCTATAGACTTTTTCAAGATGATAAGAAAACTTCATTTTCTCGTCCAATTGAATTCCCAAGTGTTTGATACTACCCTCATTGGTACCGCTCACAAGATCCAACTTAGTGATTTTTGACTCATCATTTTCGTTATGATTATTCATGTTTACATAGACTTCAAAGTTGGTCTTAGCGGCGAGCTCAGCGGGGGTGAGTATCTCACGGGGGGAGGAAAAGACCATACATTTGGTCTTGCGGGGGTGAATAAGAAGTTTATTGGCATTGTACCATTGGGTCAGTCTGGGGACAAGCTCCTTTGCAAGGTTGATCAATTGTATAATATTCTGCTTTTCAATGAAGCCCACTGCGTCATCAGCAAAGAGATTGATTAGGATCTCTTCACTGCATGAAACAAGGTCATTGATAAAAATCAAAAAAAGAATTGGTCCCAGGACTGACCCCTGAAGTACGCCAATGATAATGAATTCAATTGTGGAGGAGAAAAGGCCCTTAAAATATACACGCTGTTTCCTATTTGCATAATAACTACGGAACCAATCAAGTGCAACCCCCCTTATCCCTGAATTCTCCAGTTTGCTAAAAAGGATGTCCCTATTTATCATGTCGAAACACTTCCTTATGTCCAAAAATATGGCCATACAGGAAGTGTCTCGACTGAGTGCTTGGGTGATCAATGTGCTTAAGTTCAATACATTGTGAAAGGTTGAGATTCCTTTCATGAAGCCAAACTGGCGGTTGCTAAAAAAAGACCGATCTTCCAAGAACTTAACCAGCGTTTCACAGACATATTTTTCAATGGGCTTGGAAAAGTTGTCAATGAGTGAAATTCCTCGATGATTATCTGCCTCGCTGAGTGAACCTGATTTGTGAAGGACAACTATTTTGGAAGTTTTCATTTTTTCAGGAAAAGTGCCATTTTGAAGTGATAAATTATAAACATGTGTTAAGGGAGTGGCAATGGTATCAGCACAGCGAGACAGAACATACATCGAGACATCATTTATGTCTGTGGAACGCTTAGGTTTAATACTACGAATGATATTAATAACCTTGAAGGGGTACAATGGCTCAAAGAAGAGGGAATCTTGACATGGGGGTGGTAAATATTCAAAGAAATTTTTGGGGGTGGAAGGAATTTCAGGCCTTAGGGAAGACCCAATCTGACTAAAATAACGATTAAATTCATTAGCTATTTCTTGGTCATTTTCAATTTTGTTTGGGCCTACTTGAAGGTATGTGCACTCAGGGGAAGATTTACTAAACCCAATGACTTCCTTTAGGGTTTTCCAGAGTTTTTTCCCATCCCCGTTTGCATCTCTTATTTGTTGTCTGTAATATTCAATCTTTGCTCTTCTCACTTGCCTATTGTAATTATTCCTATAGACATTGTAAATACTTTCATTTTCAATTGTTTTGTCTTTTAAAAAGTTGCTGTACAAAATATCTCTATGCAATCTACAACGCAATAAAAAGTCTGACATGAAAGGCTGCTGAGGCTGGGTACGTTTGTTTTTTCGTTTTTTTCTAACTGGACACTTTTCATTATAAAGTCTCAAAAAGGTTGAAATAAAGTTATCATAAGCAATGTTTGTGTTGTCTTGGTTTAAAACGTGATTCCAGTTAGTGTGGTAGAGTGCATAGTTTAAGGCATCAAAGTTTTCATCATTCAATTCTCTTTTTTCAAAGAAATCTGGAGGTTTGGGTTTATTTACTCTGTCTATTCGGAATGAATTAATAATTGGCAAGTGATCGGAGATTTTTGAAGTTAAGACAAAGGAAGACATTAGGTTTTGAATAAAGTTACCTATCCCGAATAAATCAAGAAGGGTTGCAGTGGTTCTAGTTACTCTAGTAGCTCTGGTAACGGTATTTATGATACCGTTAAAGGAAAAAGACTCAATAATTCTCATGGAGTTGCTATTTATATTATTTATTTTGAAAAGATCAAAATTGAAATCTCCTACAATGAAGTATGGTATGCTTAAAGCTGCTATTCTATCAATCAGGTCCAAAAAAAGTTCAAAAAATTCTTCTATTTCAGCACTACTCTGATTGGGTGGCCGATAACAGTTTAGTAAGCAAAACTTTAGTCCATTGTGGGAAATTTTTAAGCAAATAGATTCAAGAATATTTTCTTTAAATGAAAATTTATCAAATAGTTTATCTACTTTATAATATTTGCTTACTAGAATACCCACCCCTCCCCCCCTACTTTTTGTGCGGAGTTTAACATGCCAATCGTAATTATTAATTCCATAGCAATCCATATTTACATCCTTATTCAGCCATAATTCTTGAAAACACAGAACATTTAAGTGGATATCATGTTGTCTAAAGAAGTCTACAGTGGAGACAATATCATTGTATTTAGAATGTAATGACTGACAATTAATACTAAAAATATTGAGAAGGTTTTCATTGAATGTTTTCAGTTTCTGTACGATACCTTGTTCACTTGAAAAAACGCAATTTATTCCGAATTCGTTCTCAAAATCGTTAAAGTAGTCGCCGTAAATCGGATTCATAAGATTTAGACCAATGTTATCGTTTAAGTTACCGTAATCCTGGTTAATCTGATCATTAGGGAGGTTTGTCATAGCAGAGCTGGTCCAGGAGCACCGCAGGAGGAATCGTCTTAACATCAAGTATGGACATCTGAAACACAGTAGATATTAGTGGACAAATAAAAATAGGTAATATACAATATATTATCGTTAAAGCGAAAAAAATTACCATATTTACTATGGTTATTCCGATAGCGTTTAGTTTATGTGTGTGTTGGGGGTGGCAACACATTTCAAGCTAGTTTAGTTCCCCCTACTCATTTTCATACAAGTTCCAAGTATTTTATATGCTAATCAGCAGAAAAATAAGAAAAATAGATTGAAATTAATATGCTATGTTGGCGTTCTAACAAGTTGGGTAATATTTAATATTAATATTATAATAATATAGAGTTTACGTGGATATAAACATTAAGTTTTTCGAAATAAATCACTTTGTAAATGAATTTAAAAATGATGATAATAATTTTGTTAAGTACCTTTTTTTCCGACGTATAAGATACTTAACCTCATGATGTGATTACCGCCTTTGTAGCTTTGCTTTGCTTAGCTTTGTTGGCGGTGTCTCTAGCTTTGGCCCTCGTGGCCACAGGATCAGAAGGTGCTGAGTCAACGACAGGGGCAACAGGTACAGAAGGTGCTGAGTCAACGACAGGGGCAACAGGTACGGAAGGTGCTGAGTCAACGACAGGTGTAGATGCGGCAGATGCGGCAGACGTGGCGGCAAGTGCGGCGGTGTGTGTGGCGGTAGGTACGGCAATAGATGCCGCAGGTACGGCGACAGACACGGCGGCAAGTGCGGCAGACGTGGCGGCAGATGCGGCGGCGGTCACGGCGGCAGGTGCGGCGGTGAGCGCGGCGGCAGGTGCGGCAGTGAAATCAGCTGTAGCGGCGGCTGCGGATGCGACGGCGGCAGGTACTGACTGTGTGGGCTGTGCGGCTGGTGCAACGGCTGTATGTGCGGCGGTTGCGACGGTTGCGGCAGAGTCTATGGGAGGGAACACAGCTAGGTCCCCAAGAGCTGGGGCAGGGGCAGACGTTAAATTATGTTGAATCGTGCTGGAAGGGTGGGCTGTGATCGTACTAAACTGTCTTGGGAAGTCATCCTCTGTTAAGTCAGCCTGATTAGAGAAGAATGTTTTCCTTTCCTCAGGCGCTAGCTTGTTGAAACAAAGGATAGGCGGTGCCTCTGACAGAAAAAAATCCTCGCTTCCAGGTATGGGTTGGGCCATTTCCTTCAGGTCTTTGCCAAACGGGTTAAGGCAGCGTATCCAGCGGCTGCCGTTCTTGAGCTGAAATTGGACATGTTGGCCAGCGACTTTGGCCCTCGAAATCTGGTTTGTGGCATACACAAAGGTCATGGTCTTCCTGTTGAGGTCGGACATATCTTGCTTCGCCTGGACTAACCTATTGGGGAAGAACGGGACCGGTGACGCGTTGTTCCTGGGATTGAACCTCTTGATCTCGGCGTTGTAACGGTCAAGCACAGCCTTCTTATTGTTCATCCACGCGTCGAGGTAGGATCTAGACATAAAACGAAAAATAAAAACGGGGATCTGGCCCTTTGTATATGGGAGCATATGGGCACGCTCGACGATATCACAAAAATGTGAGGGAATATATTCTAATTCTCCACGTTTAAGAGCGGCTTCAAGGGTGGGCCTTATAATGTTTCTAAATATGATAAACTCTGTAATATTTTCACGGCTCCACGGCTGCTGAAAATTCACTATTCTACAACTCCAATCGCGGCACCTTTGCTCTCTTATCGAGTTTTGTAGAAGTTGAAATTTGACGAAATTTTCTCTCGACGATTCAATAGAGTTTAAATAGTCTTTTTGTTGTGTAATCGTGGTCCTAATCGCTTTTTGTTCACTTGCAACAGATTTAGCATCTACGAAATTTTCTATACCTTCGATAGATTGAATTTTAACATTTAAATCTGAGACTCTCAATTTAATATCGTTTATTTCGGTTTTATGACTGGCAAAAGTACTATGAATAAGCTCATCCCTTACCTTAGCTATATTCGCATCGTATTCTTTAAACTTAACATCCAAAGCAGCGTCCAAATTTGTTTTAAACTTTGACCAATATTCTGGGTTGTCACACGTACTACAGGCCATGATGAAGTGAAGATGGCGGAACCGAGGGTGCTGAGTGAGTGTGGGTCAGCTGACCAATGGTGGGACGCGAAAAAATGTTAGCCAATGGGAGAGCTTATTTGTCGGGAGTACTTTGCGCCGGTAAAAATGTTGCCAGACCGATAAATTATCATAAAATTATCAAAAAAAAATTTGAGAGTGTTTTCACCAAAAATTGTTCATTAAGTTAAAGCGATTAGGTTACACATAAGTTAAAAAAAAACTTTTTAATTCATTAATGTTTTATTTTCACTTTTTTTGTGTTAACAATTGACCGATACGCATCAAAACATGCCTCCTCCCAACGCCCCCCCCCCTTCCCCCCCAAAAAATAAAAATATTTTTATACCAATAAAAAAATTCGAATTAGTAGTATGTGTTTGATGCTATGTATCCTATTATATGAAGTAGTAAGTTTTTTGTCTGAAGCTTAGGATCTCAATAACTATTGTACTGTATGTGTTCTCTGTTTTAGGCACGCTTTATATAAGTCCCTTGATGGTTTTAGGCGATTTTTCTAGCCCTTTGAATACAGAACCCACAAATGATAAAATACATATATTTGTTTTTATTTGCAAATTTAAATTTGCGTGGTTAGAAGAACATTGTAACTAACTAATTTCCGAACGGTGCAAATTATTTTGCAAAAAGAAATATCAATTTTTATCTATCTATCTATCTTTATTTTATCTAGCTATCAATCTTTTTATCTATAAGCAGCTAACTTACTGTATATCGAGTAGACACATAATAGGTATATATATAATACCTTACTCTAGGAGTAAGGATAGTATAATAGGTGAAAAAATAAACCCTCCCCACCCCCCAATTTAAACATGATTACCCCTTTTATTTACCCCAAAATTTTATAAACATGTTCACTCATTTATTGGCTCATAAAAACTTTTCAAGGAGTTATTTTGTTGATCATCATCGGGGTTGTATTTATCTTCATCCATTGTCTTATCCCTTAAGATCCCTGCTCTGGCCTGACCAACGTTGTTTGTTGAACGTTTAGGTAATTCTGAGCTGGATCTTTAAATCATTTTAGTGATGAGCCAGATCGGGGTGAGCCAACTTTCCACCAATGAGAGCACAGCATTTTATGAAATTGCGCGCTGTGATTGGCTGAAATTCGGCGCACCCCGATCTGGCTCACCACTAAAATAATTTGAAGATCCAGCTCTGTACTTTAAGAATATCTTTCTTTGTTCAGGGAAAAGGAATTGGACAATCAACATATCCGCTGGATGAGAACTGGTTATCGTCCATACGGAAAAATTATGTATAGAATCATATTACAGAAATTTTCCACGAATATCAAAATAATACCAGTTTTGTTAGCACGGTCCTTAGGGCCCCTCATGACAAATAAACCTAATTTTAAGCGTATAATTTTCATTTTAATATCCGTGAAAAGATGTCTATATTCCGATAAATTTTTATTCCTTCATTAAATTCTCGTTAAAAAATTTCAAATTGGGTAGCTAGTAAAGTAAGGGTTGTTGATAAATATTCTTCGCACCGTATTATTGACAGTCTTTCGCTGATATTAAAATAAAAATATAATATTTTTAATTTTAATTTTCGTAGAAAATAGTCTGTAATACGATAGTATACACGATTTTTCAGAATGGCTGATAACCGGTTCTAATTCCAGCATATATTAATCGATTACAAGGCCATGCTGAAACGATTATTTTCCTTCAAACATTTCAAAACAGCAGGTTTTATTATCGTACATTTTGTCTCAATTATGATCAATTTTTATGAAAAGTTTGTGGCAAAATAGTTTTCCAATCCCTTTTCTCAAAAAGATATAAAAATGAAATTATATGAAAAAGTTTAGAGAAAGTTTCTAAAGAATTTTACATTATTTCAAATTTATTTTAAAAAGTAATAGGAAGTCCTACTACACTGCCCTGGGAGCAATTTTATTGATATTTAAATATAAAATTAGTAGGCAATTTGTTGTATAATATCTCCTAAACGGTTTGCTCATGAGGTAAAACAAACAAGAAATAATCTTGGATTTTTTTTATTTAGATTCCACGGAAAGCTTTCTACAATACGATGCGATAAAAAAACTATAAGCAATATATGTTCGTTTTTTTTATAATCTGTTAATAAACAAGTCACATTTAGACATTTTATTTTTCTGACCTAGTGACGCAGGAACTTAAAATATTGTTCCTTGTTGTCCTAGGAATCATTGCTCCAAAAATCATAAAAAGGATAATTATATCATATAAAAACTTGACACAAAAGTTAAATCAGCATGTTTAAAATTGGACATACAGGCTTTCTGGTCGCGATTATAGAGATCTCACGCTGTCTAGATCGTTTCAGACTGTCACAGGAATCATCAACAAAAGTTTGAAATCGATAGAACATTTTAACGATAAGAGCTAACTGTTACTTACGGAAGAACATCCGGACCCTAATTATAGAAAGGCTTTGCTTAAAATATTTGGCATTTACAATATAATAATGCAAACTGAATATTAATCATCTATTTTGGCAAATTCATTTTGCAACGTAGCCCCTCTATACTTTGGGTCTGTCCGTATGTCACAACTAAACATTTTATTTGGACTTCCTTCCTTGCTTAATGGATAATCTATGAGGATTTTAAAAACACCAACAGCTTTCTGCCTTTTGTATGATATTTAAAGAATTGATTCATAGACAATTTTGTAGCAGATTTTTAAGATAGACCAAAAACACCTTCCTTATTACAGTATATTGTTTTTTTACATCTTTTTTACATCATTTTTACTAAAACTGGGATAGTTATGGACTGCCTTGTCCTTGCATAAGTGTGGGACAAATCCCCTCCCCCACTTTTAACTTTTTAATTGTCAAAAATTGTTTAATTATTTGGCAAATCAACACACAACAATATGATTTTTACTAAAATATTTGAATATTTGATTGATATTTAATCTACAGAAGGGGTAATAATGATTATCCTCATAGGAATGTACAACAATTTAATGTTCATTGTCTTATCCCTTAAGACCGCTGCATATTAAATTGATTCATACATCTTTGGTTTTTTTTAAAGCGAAGCTTTTCTATAATTAGGGTCGGTCCGTACGTCCGTCCTTCCGTCCGTAAGTCCGTCACAAACGGATAGCTTTTTTAGTTAATTTAGGCATGTTAGAATTGTCCTATCGATTTCAAACATTGCATGGTGATTCCTTTAGTAGTTAGGTACGATTTTGAAAGCGTAGCAACTCTATAATCATTATAAGAATGTCCGTACGTCCATTTTAAACATGTTGATTTTTTTACTTTTTTAACATTAAATTTTTTGTTATCTAATCATCCGATTGATCTGATTTTTGGGACAACAAAGTACAATGTTATAAGCAAAGTAACTCTATAATCAAGCCCTAAAAATGTAAGTATGTCGATAAACATTATTGTAAGTATGTCCATAAACATTATCCTATATCAAGCAGTTTTTCAACAAATTTACA
Organism: Acartia tonsa; assembly: GCF_053477335.1. Classification (NCBI taxonomy): domain Eukaryota; kingdom Metazoa; phylum Arthropoda; class Copepoda; order Calanoida; family Acartiidae; genus Acartia; species Acartia tonsa. Next base: position 7,451 of record NW_027649606.1, on the reverse strand, counting down.
CTTACAATTTTGCTTCAACTCTTATACATTTATATTCTGATTATTCAGTTCTGACACTATATAAGTGTTAATGTCCGTTTGTCCTACAGTTTCAGTGCTTCGCTTTTATGGATGTTGTCATCCTTGTTTTCTAAGGGATCTAAAGGGATAAGACAATTGGTGTACATCCCCAATGATGATGCACAAAATACCCCATCTGTAGATTAAAATTAGTTAAACCGTTTGTCCACTCAACTTAATAAACTTACCAATCAAAGTCCCAATAGTTGTTAAGCCAACGAACAAGAAAACATTATTATAAAACTTTGGGGACTAGTGTACTAATCAGCCCAATGTTCCCTCCGTCCATGTAAAGAGTGAACCAAACTAAGCTTATAAACAAAATATTTGCGTGTTTGAAAATTTAATTAGATAAATTTACAACATTGGTCAGTTAAAAAGTAATAAAATAGCACACTAAGAGTCATAAAAGTAATTAATTTTTCGGTAGATTTTCACATTAATAATTACATATATATGATAGTTAGAGATCTTAAGGGATAAGACAATGGATGATAAATATATGTACATCCTCAATTATTTCAAAATTCTGTAGATTAAAATAATTTTTAAAAAAGTTTGGATCTACTGCAGTTCACGGTGAAATATTGCCAAAAATCTATGAATTTTAAAGGCTGCTAGCTGCCAAACGGCTGAACGTACAGATCATGCCCGCACACCATTTTAAGCGGCGTAAGAAGGCCTACAAATAATCTGGAATAGCCAAGATCCAATTATGCACAGGGAATGCTTTACTGAAGAAAAAACGCGTAAAATAGGTCTTTTTCGCTATTTATTTATGGCTATTCGAGATTATTTGCAGGCCTTGTTATGCCGCTTAAAACAGTGTGCGGGCATGATCTGTACGTTCAGCCGTTTGGCTACTAGCAGCTTTTAAAATTTATAGATTTTTGGAAATATTGCTTACCAGCAATATTTATCCGTTAACTGCAGTAGATCCAAATAATTTGTTAAAAAGTTTGAACCAACCAATCAATATTTACAAAAAAGATTTTTTGTCAACGAGTAAGAAAATGTGATTATGAAACTTTGGGTACCAGTATAATTTACAGTCAAATGTCCTCACCCGCCATGATAGGGATTCAAGAGAAATGGCAACTGAATACAATTTTCTGCAGGGCAAAATAATGTTACAAACTGACACAAAACTTGGAGGGTTTGAAATCAATCAGATAATTCTTTCATACCTGGAAGGATGTATAATTCAAATGGTTTCATGCAAAACAGATGATTCTTTCATGCCTTTAAAAACTTACAGAGCGTTAATACAAAAAAGCTTTGCGTATTGCAAAAAAATGAAATAAAATACTGTAAAATAATTTAAAAATCACTGAAAAATTTTGATACTGCGTACGCCACTTCAAGTGGTTTTAGTTTAACTGTGGCGTATCAATTGCTTACAAAACACCGAAGTACCACCGACCAACAACCATTTCTGTATGTGTGTGTGTGTGTGTATGTGTGTCAAAATTCCCCACCCTTTAGGCGAATTCATACATACATATACAGAGATTCCTTTTTGAGTTACGCATGCCCTTAACCACCCCCCCCCCTCCCCTTTGTTTCCTCTATACCCCATATTACTACTACTACTAATCACCTAAAATCCCCCCCCCCCCTTACTCGAAATAAATTTGACCCCGTCGTCGAAGTATGTTCACCCCCCCCCCTTCTCCTTTGTTGTACACCTCGTAACCACTGACGCAGCCTCAGGGCGAATTCTTTTGGTCCCGGCGTCTTACGCATTGCGTAAGCAAGGACAGTTACATGTTTTAGGAAGAATAGAATTGTCCTATATATTTTAAATTTGAATAATGATTCCTCTAACAATAAGATATGATTTAAAATGTTTAGTAACACTATTATCGCTACCAGAAAGTTTGTCCATTTAAAATATGCTGATTTTTTTGTATGGTATAATTATCTTATTCATCTGATATTCAAAACAATGATTTCTAGGACAACAAGGTACAATATTTTAAGTTGATGCATCTCTAAAATGAAGGTATTTCATTTTTTAAACAGAATCCTGTATTTAATACATTAAGCAACAATTTAATATACAATTTTGTTTACACTTTTAAATTAATATTCAGTTTATGAAGTTTTTACACTCTTTAAGTGTTCATGTTCGGGTATTCTACTATTTGATTTTAGAGCTTCGCTTTTACAGATGTTATCATCCTTGTTTTGTTCTACAATAATGGATTTATTATTAGAGTTATCATGTTCTCTAATAAAGTAAAACTTGCAGCGGGCTAAAATAACGATCCCCTTCAACCATCTTTTACCCTATCCCCTCCCCTCATACAAGATGACAATTCGACTAATAATGAAAGAGGGAACAACAACCTTAATTGACGACAATTTTTCCCTTAATTGGCATAATATCCACGTTTATTCTACATCCATTTCTACAATTTATTTATGGTAAAACCTATCCACACCACTGTGCGCTTGAGGTCTATCTTGGCTATTACTATTATATACTAATTTGGTACAAAGTTACACAAGTATGTATATCCTACACACATATGTGGAAACACACACATTTTTAAAGGCTTTAACTACAACGCTGTTTTTGTGTGATATTTTCATCTGATTTTTGGACACATGTGGAAAAAAACAGGTTTTAAAGGCTTTAACTACATCACTGTTTTTGTATGATATAGTTAACCTATTCATCTGATTTTTTGAACAATAGTTTTAAGACAAAAAGGTACAATATTTTGAGCATTGCATCTCTATAATCAAGTTCTAAAAATGTAGGTATGTCCTTAAATAGAATCCTGTATGTACATGCTATACACACATGTGGAAACACACACATTTCTAAAGGCTTTAACTACTGCGCTGTTTTTGTATGATATTTTCATCTGATTTTTGGACACAAGTGGAAAAAACAGGTTTTAAAGGCTTTAACTACAACACTATTTTTGTTTGATATAGTTATCCTATTTATCTGATTTTTGGAACAATGATTCTTAAGACAAAAAGGTACAATATTTTAGGCATAGTATCTCTATAATCAAGTTAAAAAAATGTAGGTATGTCCAAATGTACATGCTATACACACATGTGGAAACACACACATTTTTAAAGGCTTTTAATACAAGTTACAACGCTTTTTTTGTATGATATATTCACCTGATTTTGGACACATGTGGAAAAAAACAGGTTTTAAAGGCTTTAACTACATCACTGTTTTTGTATGATATAGTTATCCTATTTATCTGATTTTTGGAACAATGATTCTTAAGACAAAATGGAACAATATTTGAGCATAGCATCTCTATAATCAAGTTCTAAAAATGTAGGTATGTCCTTATGTACATGCTATACACACATTTTTAAAGGCTTTAACTACAGCGTTGTTTTTGTATGATATTTTCATCTGATTTTTGAACACATGTGGAAAAAAAAACAGGTTTTAAAGGCTTTAACAACAACACTGTATGATATAGTTATCCTATTTATCTGATTCTTGGAACAATGATTCTTAAGACAAAAAGGTACAATATTTTAAGCATAGTATCTCTACAATCAAGTTCTAGTTTAAGTTCAAGTTTTTTATTGACTAGTGTTCTCATAATGGATATAAAATGTACGTGGATATATTGATACAGGAAAATCTGTAGTCAATTTAGGTTGCTGTCATGGGTCTCAGTTTGTTCTTCCAGTTGGAGGAGTCATAAAATAAAGAACTTAATTGTTTCAGTCAATATCAAAATCTTAAGCTAAAAGAAAAGAAAAACCATAATAAAACAGAACAAAGTAAATATAGATTTAGATTCCAAAAATTGTTAAATCTTTAGAAAACTGTGCCTGATAGTAAGGCTATAAATCCTCTCTTTTTTATGCACTTCCCGCCTTCCCCTTTAGACATTCCGATACGATAATATCCACCCCTTCCTTCCCCTTTACTCCCAGCTCCTTCAACCAATCAGAAGTCTGTCTTTCTGAAGCGTCCATTCATGCAATGAACGGACCATTTAAGCTTTTCTTGAGTATAAGGTGTTGTCCTTTTGTAGGAGCCCTAACCAACAGACAATTTATATCAGCGTTATTGATGTATTATCACTTGGATATTGCACCACATTTTCATGTAATCTCCTATTCTTCTACTGGATGAATGAACTGACCAATAAATGAGTTCCACATAAGCAAGCTAAAATGACAAATTTTACAGTTTCAACATATCCACGTTTATCCTATATCCATTACCATCATTTAAAAAAAGTTTTAAATGGACATATTGACATTCTAATAATGATTATAGAGTTTCTACGCTTTATGTAATTGTAAATTCCTGTTGAAGAATCATAATGCGAAGCTTGAAAACAATAGGACAATTCTAACATGCCTAAATTAATAAAAAGAGGTATACGTTGCAGACATTAAACAAACCGACCTTAAAATAGAAAAGCTTCACTTTTGATAACAGATTTTGGTGGTTTTAACCCTTACAGATCGGGCCCCTATTCCCACCTTAATAGATCGGGGGGGGGGGGGGTCATATTGACCCCCCCCCTCTATCTCGGCTCCTGTTACAGTTAGAGACATAAAATTTTTTTCTGGTGGTTCAGCAGCTGTAGAGCGGCCAATTTTGCAGCTAGGATGACAAAATTTTAGGACGAACTTTTATTTTTCATAACAAAAATATTACTTTTTCTGATCATCGCCGAAAAACGGCAAATAACGGAAACCGCCATTTTCGGCGGTTACGGCGGTAAAACGGCGGTTTGCGGCGTCAATTAATATTTTTATCTGTTTATTGTTGCTCAAGGATTTAGCAAAAAAAATTTAGGTCTCTAGCTGTAATAGAAGCCACGATATTCATGATATATGTCTGCAGTAAAAGCCGGACAAAAATCGGTCATAAAGTCAGTCAGGGAGCGGTCAAACGGTCATAACACCACTTTTCTCAGAAGGTCATTGATATCTAAAAAAAAATTAGGTTTCTACCTTATACACAAAAGTCATAATGTAGAAATTAAGATTTATTTAGAATTTTTTCTAAATTTGGTGCCACCTAACCGACTTTGACCGGACGCCACGACCGACACAGACCAGATATTCTTATAAGATCAACTCTTGCCGACGTATAATTACTAAACTTAAAAAGTCATGAAGTCACAAATCTCTATCTTACCTACAAAAAAAATGACATTGAAAAAACTAGAGGGGGGGGTCAATATGACCCCCCCCCCCCCGATCTGTAAGGGTTAAAGAAAAATCTAATAATGAATCAAAATGGTAATTTGAAATGGCTCCCATTTCTTATATAATCTAATGGTTACTTTTAATGGGAGTAGAATTCTTTCTAATATCATTTTAAGCTACCTTTAATTGTGTAATTGTTTTATACAAGTCATATGTTAATATGTACAAATGGATGTATTTTTACTTGGATCATACAGTAGATAATCATGTACTCTAATAAAGTAAAACTTGTAGCCGGTTAAAATAATTATCCCCCCATCTACACCCTTTACCACATCCCCTCTCCTCCTTCTGGATGAAGGAACTGATCAATATGTGATGTCCATGTTAGCAACTCAGCAAGCTAAATTAATGAAATTTTTCCCTGTCATAATATCCACTCATAATCTATATCCATTGCCGAAAGTTATGCAGAATATAAGATTGAGTCTATAGGACAAATTGATGATGGTATCTACTATCTATTACGGACATTCGCATAGACGTCCAAGGTTTTTTTTTTGGGGGGGGGGGATTTTTTTATTGGGGGGGTAATTTGGTTTTTTTTTTTTTTTTGGGGGGGGGGGGTAAAATAGCGCGCAAATTTTTACCCCGGGGGTAATTACCACCCCTGAAATCTGTTGGCAGGGGTAATTTTAGTTTCCCCCCCCCAAAATTTACCCCCGGGGTAAAATATTTGGGGGGGGGGGAATTTAAATTTTATTAAATATCTAGCATTAAAAATGCGCGCGAAGCGCTCAAAAATTTTTTTTATTAGAGATTTTTTATTATGGGGGGGTATTTACCCCCCCCAAAATTGTTTGGAGGGGGGTAAATACCCCCTCCTAAATAGTTGGGAGTGCCTACGGCACCCCCAGGGTAGGGGTAAATTTTAAATGGGGGGGGAGTAATCGCCCCATTACCCCCCCACCCCTTGGACGTCTATGGACATTCGGACGGACTGACGCTAAATGTAGAAAAGCATCGTTCTAAACAATGTAGCTAGAAAGGTTACTCTGTAAATAGAAGATTGAAAAAATTCAATAACACAAGATTAGCTCATTCATAAAAATACAGATTAAAACAAGGATGACAACATCCATAAAAGCGAAGCACTGAAACGATATGACAGAAGAACATTATCTCTTGTTGAGTGTCAGAACTGAATATACAAAATATGAAAATAAAAGGTTTGACAAAATTATACGTAAATTTGTTGCAAAACTTGTTAAATACAGAATTCTGTTTAAGGACATACTGACATTTTTAAAACTTGATTATAGAGATGCTTCGCTCATAATATTGTACCTTATTGTAATAGGAATCAGTAATCAAAAAATCAGATCGATCGGATGATTTTATCACATGAAAAATTGTTATTAAAAAAGTACAAAAATCAACATGTTTAAAATGGACGTACGGACATTCTGGTAACGATTATAGAGTTGCTACGCTTTCTAAGTAGTACCTAGGTACTACAGGAATCACCATGCAAAGTTTGAAATCGATAGGACAATTTTAACATGCCTAAATTAACCAATAAAAGCTAACTAACTCGGACGGACGGACGGACGTACGGACCGACCCTAATTATAGAAAAGCTTCGCTAACATCATCCATTCAAGTGAGGCTCTACGAACCAGAAAGACAATAGACAGACAAATATAAAGTTATATGGACGTACTTTCATTTTCAGACTTGCTTTTAAAGATGCTTTGCTAATAACATATTGCCTAATCTTCCGAGAAATCATTGTACAAAAATTATTAAAAGCGAAGCTTTTCTATAATTAGGGTCTGTCCGTCTGCCCGTCCGTCCGTAACGGATAGCTTTTTTCGTTAATTTAGGCATGTTAGAATTGTCCTATCGATTTCAAATTTTGCATGGTGATTCCTGTAGTAGTTAGGTACGATTTAGAAAGCGTGGCAACTCTATAATAATTACCAAAATTTCCGTACGTCCATTTTAAACATGTTTATTATTTTACTTTTTTAACAACAAATTTTTATGTGATCTAATCATCCGATTGATCTGATTTTTGGTATATTGATTCCTGGGACAACCAAGTATAATAATATAAGCGAAGCAACTCTATAATCAAGTCCTAAATATGTAAGTATGTCCATAAACATTATCCTGTATAAAGCAGTTTTTCAACAAATTTACTTACAAATTTGCTTCGACTCTTA
>NW_027649605.1:0-44528 GCF_053477335.1 Acartia tonsa | reverse complement strand
ACTGAAATGGAGGAATCTTGATATAAGTCTAGGCATAGTTTTATTTTACTTCCTATTGGAGCATAGTTCAAACCTATAATGGGAAAAGTTCTATTCTTTCATTTAAAATAATAATGATTTCCCTCAAAGTGCCTAGTGAAGCTCAGAACTCTCCCACCCACCCCTCCCCCCCTCTATATTGGTTAGTATTCTTTCGTGTTTTTTGCGTTTACTTAAGTTCAGGTGAAGTTAGAATATTGGGTTTCGGGTTGCTTATTCTCACTAGGCACATTAAGGTAATGCACTAAAATGAGAAATAATGTTGTTGGTGAAACGTTATCCTACCCCCCCCCCCTCCCCCACAACAACACCAATTTCCTTGAGCACAGCTAATAGTCAAAGATAAAATAAAAGAGGCAAAGCATAATTATTTTCTATTCAGAATATACAATAAAATAACAAATGCTTGAAATTATTATTTTCAATTTTACACAAGTATTACATTGTTTCTATTTATTTCAGGTGCAAGAACAGTTAAGAAACCATCATGAACAAGTGTCATATCTGTAGCAAGAAATTCTCTTACAAGAGCCATTTAACAGCACATATGAGAATTCATACAGGTGAAAAGCCATTTAAATGTAATTTATGCTATAAATCATTTATTCAGGATGGTAGTTTAACAACACACAAGAGAATCCATACAGGTGAGAAGCCATTCACATGTGATACATGTGAAAAGGCTTTCTCAACGTCAAGTAATTTAATTGTACATAAACGTATCCACACAGGAGAAATGCCTTACTTTTGTGATACATGTGAAAAGTCTTTCTCAAGACAAAGTTATTTAATTGAACATAAAAGGATCCATACTGATCAGAAGCCATTCAAATGTGGTACATGTGAGAAGGCATTCTCACAACAAAGTTCATTAGCTGATCATAAGAGAATCCATACAGGAGAGAAGCCATACTCTTGTGAATTATGCCTAAAATCTTTTTCCTTTAGTTCAAGCTTAACAAATCATTATAAATCAGCCGGACATCTAAGAATACAGATTCACTTTCTGCTTCTACCAGTTTTGTTGATTGTGGCAAAGCTGATATTAAACTAGAGATAAAAGAAGAAGAAACTCTTGATGAGGATCCTCTCTCTTTTAATATGGAGGCTGAGAATATTGAAAAAATTATAAAACAGGAAATAGAAGAAGAAAGTCAGGATAATAATTCTCTTTCTTGTGATCAAAGTTCTGTTGAGAATTATATAAAGACTATTGACATTGTGAAAGATTAAATTGAATATGCTTAACTCTAAGATAATAATATTTTTATCTAAAAAAAAGAAAGCTCAATTTTCAGTACCTAAATTAAATAGCTGTATATAAAAAGATAATATTACCTACCTACTAATTTATTTTTTACTTTGTTATGTAAACAAGAACTTTTTTCGTTCTATTCCTCTACATTTTTAAATTGATTTGATAAGAATTTTAAAGTTATTTCTCTGTGTAAATCTGTAATTCTTGTTTGTTTTCTTTACATATCATTTTTTATTTCTTGATTATTATTTATTTTCAGAACATGAAAATGAAATTTGATACCATGGAATAATAAGAATATCACAAATAAAAACAGGTATTTGGACACTCTTAAGTTAATGGGTTAGAAATTGGCTAAATGTTTATTTATAGTCTGTGGAAGGTTTTAGGCTATTTTATATTTTATGGGCACTTATATTATATACACCTATAGAACAACACCTTAAAGTAAAAAATAAATTTTATAAAATTGTGTCGTCATTATCTAACTAAAATACAAGCTTTTTATAATTAAAGTCTGTCCGACCGTCCATCCCAAACAGTTACCTCTTTTTTAAAATTTAAATAAGTTAGAATTTTCTATCGATTTCAAATTTTGCATGGTGATTCCTGGTACGATTTAGAAAGCGTAGCAACTCTATAATTGTTATTAAAATGTACTCCATTTCAAACATGTTGATTTTCAAAAATTTTTAACAACAAATTTGTATGTGATACCGATTGGATTTTTAGAATACTGATTAATGTTCGTTTGTCCTTCCATTTCAGAGCTTCGCTTTTATGGATGTTGTCATCCTTTTTATAATTTTTCTTTATAAATTCATGTACCTTACCTCGAAAATTTATGTAAGGCTATCTTGTTTTAATTTAATATCAATATTTTATATGGAAAGCAAATCTACAATTTTGCTATCTGTCAGTATATACACATTAAAATCAGGGATCTAAAAGGATAAGACAATGTCCGATAAATTAATGTACATGTATAAAATTAATACACAAAATTACTCCTTCTGTAGATATAAATTTTTGGTTGAAACGTTTGGACACTCAACTTAAAATACCAACCAATCGGAATGCATTTATAGTCCCCAAAGTTGTTGGTCAAACGAATAATGAAACGTAATTATAAAACCTCTATGACTGGTGTAATAATCAGCTCAATGTCTCCTCCCTCCCTGAATTTGCCGCCATTATCTTTGTCTAAAATAACACCATATCATATTTGCTTGTTCAGTTTCTAATTAAAAGTGGGAGGAGTCCGCGCATTGAGCATCATATTTAAGTAAATGGGCGGAGATTTAGTTAATTTTAATGAATATAACTATTGTTTATGATTTAGGTTAATAATTGTATCATTGTCAATCAGTAACTAACATTCATAGTGAACAGAGAGGAATCCACTATACAGATCTACTTTATATTATAAGGTATTTAAATATTTGATTGCAAAGATTTTCTATATTTACGGTCGGCTCTTTTCATGTTAGAATTGTCCTATAGATTTCAAACTTTGCACGAAGTTTAATATAACAATTAGGTACAATTTAGAAAGACTAGAAATATGAAGGTTACCGGAATGTCCGTAAGTCTATAATAAAGCATGTTGATTTTTAACCTAATTCAAAACAAAGTTCTTATCCTGTAATTAAGCAGCTTTGTAACAAATTAACTTACAATTTTGTTTAACCTTATACATTTGCATTCGGCTTATTTAGTTCTGACCTTTCATCATCATCATTGCCTTTTAGTTCTCGGCAGAACGTAGGCCATGCACAATGGTTCTCCAATCTTCCTTTGTTTGGGCACGTTTTGAGGCATTGCTGAAAGATGGAATTTTCTTATCTTTCAGTTCACTTAAGAGTTCTCTCCTCCAGGTTGTTTTTGGTCTACCTGGTTTCCTCTTTCCTATGTGGGGGTTCCAAGACAAGGCTTGATTGGTTATATCATCATGCCCTTTCCTTAGAGTGTGCCCCAACCATCTCCATTTTCTCTGTTTTATTGTCAGTTTAATGTCTGGCATATCACTGCGCTCTAGAAGCTCAGCATTTGTGATCTTATTTGGCCAAAAGATCTTGTAGATTCTCCTGAGACATTTATTGACATATGTCTGTAGCTTGGAGACCACTGCTGTGTTTAGGAACCTGGCCTTTAATATGTGTTAACGTTTGTCCTACCATTTCAGAGCTTTGCCTTTATGCATGATGTCATTCTTGTTTTGATAATGTTTGTAAAAATTTGCTGTCAATTTCCTAATTTCGCACTTACTCTATAATTATATATCCCTTGATGTGTTGGTCTGTCTGTACTATTTTGATTCAAATTTTTATATTAAATATGCCTTTTCTCAGCTTTTATCAAAGATAGATTGTAGATTTTTCCTGGTTGGTTCATTAAGTTGAATGTTAAATCGTTTCAACCACTAATTTTAATCTACAACAGGGGTAATTATGTGCATCATCAAAGGGAATGTACATTAATTTATTGGCCATTGTCTTATCCCTTTAGATCCCTGGATTTTTCTGCTAGTCTGGTTTATTTGAGCTTGGCTTTTATAGATGTTGTCATCAATGTTTTTCTTGTATAATAACAATTTATTTCCAGTTCTATGGGGGTAAAGGGGTGCTTACCACAAATTTACTCCCCTGCCTCAAATATTAAATTCTTACTCCGCCCATTTATCATTAATTTAGAACAATAAAAGTAGGAGGATTTGCTTAATATTATAAACAATGATTATAAAAACTAAAACTGGGGAGAGGGGGGGGGGTGGTGGTTGGGGTTATATAACCTAAAGATGTGGGGGGGGTGGAGGTGGTAATAAAAATTTTATGTTTTTATTAATAAAAATAATATTTCAGGAGATTGAGAGGGATATACCAGCATGAATACCTGTGATATTTGCAACAAGAATTTTACAAAGAAATCTCACTTGGTTGATCATATGAGGATCCATACGGGAGAAAAGCCATTCTCATGTGGTCAATGTGAAAAGACATTTTCTCAAATTGCTAATTTGACTAAGCACAAAAGAATTCATAATGGTGTGAAGCCATTCTCATGTGATCAATGTGGAAAGTCTTTCTCTGATAAAGGCAATTTGACTCAGCACAAAAGGATTCATACTAGTGAGAAGCCATACTCGTGTGATCAATGTGAAAAGACATTTTCTCAAATTAGTACTTTGACTGCACATAAAAGAATTCATACTGGTGTGAAACCATACTCATGTGAACTTTGTGACAAACATTATATATCTAGTTCACAGTTATCAATCCATAAAAAATCCCCTGGACATTTAGAAATGATTAAAAGCTGTAATAATACAGTTCAACCTTCTGTATCTATTAGTTTCATTGAATGTGAAGAAGTTGATGTTAAAGAAGAAATTAAAGAAGAAGAAATATTTGAAGAGGATCCCTCTCTATCCAGATGAGAGCTGACAATATTGAGGAAAATATGAAACATGAAATAGAAGATCCTCTTTCTTGTCAACAAAATTATGATGAAGATAGAATTGATATTGTTCATCATAAAATAGAAATATAAACATTTAATTGTCATAGGATACAAATATTTTTCATGCAAATGCTCAATTCAAATAAAAAAATCTTATTTTTCACATTAAAAATCTACATTTTATCTTTATTTGTTCAAATTTTATTTTTTTTCTTCAAAATGTATTACTTTACACTTTATTTTACAGGATATCCACATTAAATCTGTCTCTATTTTATTTTACTTACAACTTGCTGTTTAAATGACTTTTTTTACAGGAATGATATTATTGTTTTCCAGTATAAAGACAAATCATTTATTTGTTTATTTATCTTGTACTGTAATTAAAATAATTGTCAAATGTAAATATATTATTTCAGAATAATTGATAACAAATAAAAATGCACTGAGTGTAGATATCAATAAGAAAGAAGTTTTCTACTAATTTTGTTTACAAACACACAGGTTATTCACTTTTTATTACTAAAGGTTTTACTTCAAGAAAAAATAAAGAGGTAGAGTGACAACTCCTTTAATGGTGTTATTTTCATATTTGCGGCCAATGCTAAACTTTTCTGATTATTGTAGGTGTTTGATTATTGAGTATATATTAATATTTATAAGGAATATGAACTCCAAGCCTTTTTATATTTTTTTATTTTGGGGGGGGGGGAGTATTTTATCATTATTTGGTTAAATGAATCATCAAAAAGTTTGATTGGTTGATTCATTAAGTTGGAGTGTTCAATTGTTTCAACCACCAATTTTAGTCTACAGAAGGGGTAATTATGTACATCAATTTTATTGGCCATTGTCTTATCCCATCAGATCCCTTGATTTTTCTGCTATTCTGGTTTATTTGAGCTTTGCTTTTATAGATGTTGTCATCAATGTTTTTCTTCTAAAATAACAATTTATTTCCAGTTCTATAAAAATGTATTTATTTATATTCACCGCCCTAACTCATATACGTCCTAGGATGGGGGTAAAGGTGTGTTTACCCCAAACTTGAAATCCCTCATTTTACTCCCCTGCCTCAAATAATAAAATCTAACTCCGCCCATTTATCATTAATTTAGAATAATTTAAGTTGGAGGAGTTGCTAGATATTATAAAAAATAATTATAAAATTTAAATCTGGTGATAGGTGGCGGGGGGATGGTTGGGTTATAAAACCATATCAACCTCTGTACACAAATATAAATGCTGTCATTCCATGTTTATCAGCTTCGCTTTTATTAATGTTGTTATCCTTGTATATTACTTTATTTCTACAATTTTTAAAAGCGAAGATTTCTTACATCTGGTTGTATATACGTACATAACACTAGCTCTTATCGTAAATTGTTAGAGAAAGGTCGTTTTTTCTTTTAAAATTAATTAGCTTTATTGACAACAACTTGAATATGGCTTTTACAATTTGTATTGCTTGTCTGACTGCCTGTTTTTTTTTCTTGAAAAGAAAAGGATCTGTAATATTGTTCCGAGAAAGGCTATTTGCACTTATAAATATTTAGTTATTTTTATATAATGCAATCATTGGATTTATACTATTTTGTTTTTTTAGTTTTACTTCCATGAAAGTTGTCATCCTTTATCTTACCTTTTTTCTCGATTTTGTGTAAACAATTTTTTACCTAGAAATATCTGTATTTTTTGTTGTTCTAATACTAATCCATAAAATAATTTCAGGAGATTGATAGAGGATATACCAGAATGAATACCTGTGATATTTGTAACAAGAATTTTACAAAGAAATCTACCTTGGTTGTTCATGTGAGGGTTCATACGGGAGAGAAACCATTCTCATGTGATCAATGTGGAAAGACATTTTCTCGTAATGAAAGTTTGACTGTCCATAAAAGAATTCATACAGGAGAAAAGCCATACTCATGTGATCAATGTAAAAAGACATTTTCTCAAATTGGTCATTTGAGACATCACAAAATCATCCATACAGGTGAGAAACCATTCTTATGTAATCAATGTGAAAAGACATTTACATCTGGTAGTGAATTGACTAAACACAAAAGGATCCATACAGGTGAGAAGCCATACTCATGTAAACTTTGTGACAAACATTATTTCTCTAGTTCAGCCCTATTAAAACATAATAAATCCACTGGACATTTAGAAATGATGAAAAGCTGTAATAAAACAGTTCAACCTTCTGTATCTCTTAGTTTCATTGAATGTGAAGAAGTTTATATCAAGGACGAAATTAAAGAAGAAGAAATATTTGAAGAGGATCCTCTCTCTATCCAGATGAGAGCTGACAATATTGAAGAAAATATTAAACAAGAAATAGAAGATCCTCTTTCTTGTATATAAAATTTTGATGAAGATAGAATTGATACTATTGATATTGTTCATCATAAAATAGAAATATAAACATTTAATTGTCATAAGATACAAATATAAAATTCATATAAAAATCTAAAGCTTATTTTTCATCTTAAAAATATTATTATTAATTTTTGTCAAAAATCTGAACAACGTCCAAGATTCAGTGTTTATTTTAATTGTAAATATACTTACTTTAATCTTGGTTTTACAGGATCTCCACATTAATCCTATCTCCATTTAATTTCAATTAGAACTTTAAATGTTTATAAATGATTATTTACATGAATGATTTTATTGTTTTCCAGTATATAGACTTATTAATTTGTTTATTTATCTTGTAGTGTAAATAAAATAATTGTCTAATGTAGATATATTATTTTCAGATTGATTTATAACAAACACAAAATGCACAGAGTATAGATGTCAATAAAAAACAAGTTTTCTACTAATTTTGTTTACAGACACACACAGGTTTTTCACTTTATTATTACTAAAGGTTTTACCCCGATAGAAAATAAAGAGGGTCAGTGTAGAGTGACAACTTCTTTAATGGTGTTATTTTCTTATTTGTGCTAAACTATCCTGATTATTGTTTGGAAGATCTTTGAGTATATTTATATATCTACATATATATATATATCTACATGTATAAGGAAAGGGCTGTAAATCTTCGCCGATAATAAAAGTGATATGCTTGTCAAGGACCTCCAAGCCTTTTTTTTTTGGGGGGGGGGAGGGAATTTTATCATTATTTGTTTAAATGACACGTCAAAAAGTTTTTCCTCTCAGGTAAGCTGTACCTTATTTGAAGTTAAGCACTAGCACATTTTTTTTAGGGGTTATAAAGGATTTAGTTTGGGGAGGGAGGATAAAATCTAATTCCAAATATTATAGAATGCTTTTTGGGGTGGGGGGGGGGGTGTATTACTCCTTAACAAACTTACCTATAATATCCATTCAATTAAGATGACAATTTTTCATGTCACTTTTATTAATCTAAGTCTTTTCTTCAACCTATTCAAGTTGCTCATTATCTAACAATAATTTGCCGCCAGAATTTTCTTCAAAATAACTCCACGCCCTTTATAAAAAAACATTTGCTAGTCCAGTTTGTAACTGAAAAAGGAAGGAGTAGGCGTTGAGCATCTTGAATAAGTAAATGGGCGGAGATTTTGGGAGGTTTTATAATTAAACAAGAGTTAACTATTGTTTTTATTTTAGGTTGATAATAGAATCAATGTCAGTCAGTAACTAACATTAACAGAAAACAGAGAGAAATTTTGATTGTGGAATAAACTCATGAAAGGTACTTTAATTTTGTATCATGTGCAAAGCCTTTGTCTAATTTTGACCGTCTGTCCGTATTAGTTCAGTTGCATTCTCAACTCCAGTCCTGTCAGTTCCTACTGTCCGTATTAAGTTCACATTTATTCTGTTTGAGCCGCTAAATTACATTGATATTACATGTTGACAAAATAACATATTTATATTTTAAAAATCTATATCATCAAATAATGCATGAATATGATAAATAAAAATTTGCCGCCAGAATCTTGATTCATTATTATTTAACATTACAACCTTTTAACAAATACAATTGCTTGTCCAGTTTCTGATTAAAAGTGGGAGGAGTCCTATTTAAGTATCATATTTAAGTAAGTGGGCGGAGAATTAGTTTTTGTAGATTTAACTATTGTTTATGATTTAGATTGATAATTTAATTAACGTCAGTCAGTAACTAACTTTCAAAGTTATACTTAATATTATAAGGTATTTATATATCTAATTGTGAAGATTTTCTATATTTACGGTCGGCCCGTCCGTCCTTAACAGTCATCTCTTTTCGTTAATTCCTACATGATAAAACTGTCATATCAATTTCAAACTTTGCATGATGATTCCTAATACAGTTAGGTACAATTTAGAAGCTTAGCAACTCTTTAATCCTTACCAGAATGTCCGTACGTTAATTTAAAATTTTTATTTTTTATAATTATCCTGTTCATATGATTTTTGGAATACTGATTCTTATTACAACAAGGTACAATGTTATATGGAATCATCTCTATAATCAAGTTCTAAAAATGTAAGTATATCCTTAAACAGTATCCTATATTTCCGCAGATTTGCAACAATTTAACTTAAAAAAAAAAATTTAATACATATTCAGTTCTGACGCTCTACAAGTGTTCATTTTTCCAACCATTTTAGAATTTCGCTTTTATGGATGTTCTCATCCTTTTTCATGTGTGTTTATGTTAATTAAGTTCTTTTTAAAAACATTTCTCCTGAATTTTAGTATGCCAAGCTAATTACTCAATAATTAAATTTTCGACGTCTTTTCTGTTAGAAAGAAATGGAGTGGGGGAAATATGAATTTCTCAGATGATATTCAAGTTAGATTGTTGAATTTGTGTTGGTAAAGATTCCCTATTCCAATATGCATCAAATATCTAAATTACATGGTCTGTTTGTAATGCTCTGAATTATATTAAATTTCTAGAAGATATTTAATATAAATTTATGGCGGAATTTTGTTGCAATTGAGAATCTCTCTCAAACCCACTCTCTGAAGCTATTCAATACTGATTTTTAAAAGCAAAGCTTTTCTATAATTAGGGTCAGTCCGTCTGGAACGGTTTGCTCTTTTCATTAATTTTGTCATATAAGAATTGTCCTATTGAATTCAAACTTGGCATGGTGGCATAGTACTATTTAGAAAGCGTAACAACTCTATTATCGTCACCTAATTGTCCGTACGTCCATTAAAAACATGTTGATGTTTATCCTTTTTGATAAAAAATTCTTATGTGTTATAATTATTCTATTCATCGTATTTTTGGAATACTGATTCCTATTACAACAAGGAACAATCTCTATAAACAAGTTCTAAAAATGTAAGTATGTCCTTAAATAGTATCTTGTAATTCAGCAATATGGCAACAAATTTACTTACAATTTTGTTTAGAATTTACTGTTTTTTTTATAGATTCTACGGAAGTTTTTACCTTTTGTAAAAAAATTTTATCTGGTAATATTTTTTATTGTAAAACTAATTCATAAAAATAATTTCAGGAGATTGAAATAGGATATACCAGCATGTATACCTGTGATATTTGTAATAAGAATTTTACATTGAGAGGGAATTTGGTTGTTCATATGAGGGTTCATACAGGTGAGAAGCCATTCTCATGTGATCAATGTGAAAAGACTTTTTCTCAGAATAGTGATTTGACTAAACATAAAAGAGTCCATACAGGTGAAAAACCATACTCCTGTGACCAATGTGAAAAGTCTTTCTCTGATAGAAGTACTTTGATTCAACATAAAAGAATCCATACTGATGAGAAGCCATACTCATGTGATCAATGTGAAAAGACATTCAGACAAAGTGGTGAATTGACGAGACATAAAAGAATACATACTGGAGATAAACCATATTCATGTGATCAATGTGAAAAGATCTTAGAAGTAGTCATTTGACAAGACATAACAGCAGTCATACTGGTGAGAAGCCATTCTCATGTAAACTTTGTGACAAACATTATGTCTCTAGTTCAGATTTATCAAGACATAAAAAATCCCCTGGACATTTAGAAATGATGAAAAGCTGTATTAATACAGTTCCAACTTCTGTATCCATTAGTTTAATTAAATGTGAAGAAGTTTATATCAAGGAAGAAATTAAAGAAGAAGAAATATTTGAAGAGGAACCTCTCTCTATCCAGATGATAGCTGACAATATGGAAAATCATCATCAGGCGCATCTCTCTTTTTGACTGTTGAGTCCAGAGAATACGGACACCTTGTTCCTCCATGAATTTCTTTTTTTGGCAAGTGCTTCAGCTTCTCCCCATGTTAATTCCAAATCAAAGAGGTCCTTTTCAGTGCTCCGCCTCCAGGTCATTTTTGGTTGTCCCCGTTTACGTTTACCAGTGGTGGGGTTCCATTTTAAGCACTTTTTTGGAAACCTATTTTGTTCCATTCTGAGCACATGTCCTAGCCACCTTAGTCTTTTATATTTCACTTCTGCTTCAATACTATTGCACTTCGTCTTAGCATGCAGCTCAATGTTTGATATTTTGTTTGGCCAGAATATTTTGCAAATTCTTCTTAGGCAGCTATTGTGAAATGCATTAAGTTGATTTGTTTCAGTTTTCACAGTTCTCCAGCATTCAGCTCCATAAAGAAGAACTGATTTCACATTACTGTTGTAAAGTCTGATTTTTGTTTTCAGAGCAAGTTTCTTTGAATTCCAAACGTTGTGTAGACTGTTGAAAGCAACCCTAGCCTTATCAATCCTGGTCTTAATATCAGCTTTTGAGCCATTTTCGCTGCTGATAACACTCCCCAGATAAGTGAATTTGTTGCTTTGTTTCAATTGTTCACCATTTATTGTTATATTTTGATCAGGGTTTGTAGGTATATTCATAATTTCGGTCTTCTTGACATTGACAAAGAGCCCGACTTGTCCTGCATATTTGACTAGTCTATCTGTTTTAGCTTGTAGATGTTTGATTGTTTCTAAAATCAGTGCCAGGTCATCAGCAAAGTCCAGATCCTCTAGGTGTCCTAGTATGCCCAGCTGGAGACCACGTTTTTTGTCCTCTGTGGTTTTCTTCATCACCCAGTCAATGACCAATATAAATAGAATAGGTGATAAAATGCATCCCTGTCTAACTCCAGTGCTTATTCTAAAGAAATCAGATGTCTTATTGTTTCCAACTGAAACACAGGCTTGGAAGTTGTCATAGAATTTAGTTATCATAATTATCATCTTTTCAGGTATACCATAACTTCTTAGTATTTTCCAAAGTGTTTGTCTGTGTATGGAGTCAAAGGCCTTAGAGAAATCAACAAAATTTACATGGAGTGGCTTGTTAAATTCAACACATTGTTCAATAACCGTCCTAAGGGTGAAAATTTGGTCAACACAGCCCTTTCCAGCACGGAATCCAGCTTGTTCTTCTCTTAGTTTATTGTCAATTTTTTCATCAATTCTGTTTAAAATAACTTTACATAAGACCTTGCTTGGGATAGAAAGCAGCATAATTCCTCTCCAATTATCACAATTGTTCAAATCTCCCTTCTTAGGTAGTTTTATGATTATACCTTTAGACCAGTCCGTTGGTATCTTTTCTTGCCTCCAAATTTTATCAAAGAGATCAGTTAGAGTCCTAGCAGAAAGCTCTATGTCTGCCTTAAGCATTTCGGCAGTTATCAAGTCAGGTCCTGGTGCTTTGTCATTCTTCAGACTATGTATAGCAGCTTTAACTTCTTGAATAGTTGGTGGTCGTGTGTCTATGTCTATTTCATGTCCTGGTTCTGGTTCAGCAGTAATTTCTGGTTCAGGTCTGTTCAACACTTCTTCAAAATGTGATTTCCACCTTTCAGCAACTTCTTTTTCTGTAGTGAGTAATTTACCATCTTTAGCCCTGATAGTTTCACCACTCTTTTTGCTATATTTGCCACTTAATTGCTTGGTTATGTTGTATACTGTTTTCATGTTACCAAAGTCAGCTGCTCTTTGGGCCTTTTCAGCCAGATTGTCAATGTAATCTCTCTTGTCTTTCTTTGTGCACTTTTTGACTTCTTTGTCTTTAGCAGTATATTCAGCTTTTAAATTGCTCATGTCAGCCAAATGTTGAGCATTATGGATTTTGTTTTTGAGCTTCTTTCTCTCTTCTATTTTGATCCATGTTTCTTCAGAGATCCAGTCCTTTTTCTCTGGTTTCTTGTGTCCTAGGATTTCCTTAGCAGTAGATTGAAAGTTTTCTTTAATTGAAGTCCATGTGATCTCAGTCTCGTCATTTAGGTCCTCTAAGACTTGAAATCTTTTTCTGAGTTTTAAGACAAATTCATTCTTTATCACAGGGTCCTTTAATCTTGAAGAATCATATTGTCTACCAATCTCACTCTTTTTATCATGGCCAGTACGCTTCAGCTTTAATTTAATCTTGCTGACAACTAGTTCATGGTCACTAAATATGTCGGCTCCTCTGTAACTCCTACAGTCTTGCATTGACTTGACCCATTTTCTATTGATCATAATGTGGTCAATCATGTTTCTTGTTTGTCCATCAGGCGTTGTCCAGGTATATTTGTGAATGTTTTTGTGTTGGAACAGTGTACCTCCTACAACCATATCATTATTTAAACAGAATTCAATTAAAAGTTCTCCATTTTCATTTCTTGTACCTATACCAAAGTGTCCCATTGCGTTCTCCACTCCAGTCCTGTCAGTTCCTACTTTAGCATTCATATCTCCAAGAACTAGGCACATGTCATGTTTGGGTACTGAGTTTCTGATTGATTGCAGTTGATCATAAAACTCTTGTTTTACTTCTCCATCTTTGTCATTTGTTGGGGCGTAGCATTGGATAATCGTCAACTTGCAATGCCTTGATTGGAATCTAGCCTTAATTATTCTGTCTGATATAGGTTTCCAGTCTATTAGTGAATTGACATGTCGTTTTTGAATAATTATAGCAACACCATACATATGTTGGCTTTCATGACCAGAATAAAGTATTAGGTGGCCATCTTTGGTTGTAGTTTGTCCTTGTCCTGTCCATCTACATTCCGCAATTCCAAGTATTCCAATATTGTAACTTGTCATTTCTTTAACTACTTGGGCTGTTTTAGTTGACTCAAACATTGTTCTAACATTCCAGGTTCCTATCTTACAGCTTTGCTTAGAACTTATTGGTCCTGTCATCAAGTTGATAGCTTCCTTTCGGATTTGACCATCATCTTTCATATTCTCAGTAAACTGAGCATCAGTTCCAACAGTTCTTGTTTCATGTACACCTCTGGCTGTGTGAAAGCCATAAGTGTTTGAGGTTCTGTGGGTGTTTTCGCTAACTGTGTGGATTTTTACAGGTAGGATAGTTAGTCCTACACAAACCTTCCATATCCCTGGAAGGAAGGGTGACTGGTAAGGGGAGGGACGTCAATATCCCCCAGTACTTCAAGAAGTACCTCCTGCCCTTAATATGGAAAATATTAAACATAAAATAGAAGATCCTCTTTCTTGTGAACAGAATTATGATGAAGATATAATTGTTACTATTGATATTGTTCATCATAAAATTTAAATATAAAGATTTAATTGTCATAGAATACAAATGTTTATTTAAAGAGACAGGATTAATGCCAATTGCTCAGTTCAAATAAAAATATAAATCTCATAAATAAAACTGTTAAAAAGCAATTTAATTTGTTAATTTTTTTTTCCTTTAAAAGGCTATACATACAAAGTAGATTAATCCTATCTGCATTTTGTTACAACTTACTTTTGTAAATGATTTATTTTACTTTAATTTTCTTTGAATAATTTTGATGTTTTTAAGCATAATGACAATCTATGATTTATTAGTTTTTGTGTAAATAGAATTTTTATTAAATGTAAATATATTATTTTCAGATAAATATTTTTGATATATTAAGATGTACCAAGTATAGATAGCAATGTTAAAAAGAAGACAAGTTTCCTATCAATATTGTTTCTAAATGCACAGGTTATTTATTTTTGTTCATACTTAAGGCTCCACATTATTCTCTAAGGGGTCCAACTTAATAGAATTTACATGGCTGGTTCTAGAAATATGATTCCTCCTCGAGAGCCAGTGCTGCTGGTACGTCCAGCGATGACTCTTTCTCCTTGTTCTTGTTCACGATTGTTTGTTGTTAAAAATTTCTATGAGATTTAGAAATTTTAATCATTGACAGTTAAACTCTTTAATCTCGGGGTAGAGGGGAAAGACATAGGCGAAAGATAGAAATTTGGTAGAAGAAAAGACAAGAGTTCTACACCTTTTGTTTTGTTAAGCCATAAGCCCCCGTGCCAACTTCAAGGCTTGGTGTATCTATGACCCCCTTTTAAACCACCTAGTCTAATGCTCCCTTTTGAACAGCAAAGTACGGGGGAATGGACTTAAAAGGCCATATTATATTGTACAAAAGACCTAATCCTAAAGGCCTAACTTAAATATAGAATAAATTCAAGGATGACAGCATCCATAAATCGGGAGGCCATAACCCTGCGCCGCTACTTAACATTACCTAATTTGACTTAAGCATGTAGGTAGGATAGATTAGGTATTTATTTATTCTATGTTTTTTTTCATAAAGATAAAAAATAATTCCCCGCCAGAACAAGTTTCTAATTAAGTATTAGTAGGAGGAGTCCACGTTAAGCATCATAACAATTAGATTGGCGGAGATTTGGTTTAGCTTTATTTATGAAAAACAAGAGTTGAATATTGTTTATATTTTAGGTTGAGAATTGTATCAATGTCAGTCAGCAACTAACTTTCACAGAGAACAGAGATAATTACAATATACAGTACTTTTTCATAATAAGGTATTTATAGTTTTTTTTGTGCTCTACGCCATTACTCCAGATATGTTATTTGATCAATTAACTATTTAAAAATTACCTTGACTCCCATCTGAAATATTTTAGGGGTTGTATGGGGTATCCACTACTCTTAATTTTGCCCCCGACAGCTCCCTTCTGCACGCCTCTAAATTAGTAATTTATATGCTCATTACTCCTGATAGAAGTTAATCATTAATATCTTTTCTTCCATAGCTCGGGGAGTTTTTAATAAGAAAAAAAATATTTCACAGTTGTAAACAATTTAAACCTTGTATGGATATAACTATGTATTTCTAAAGTCTTTGATTTTTAGTATGCAAAGCTAAGTACTCTATAATTCCAGTTTTCTAATGTCTTTTTGACTGTGTTTAACGTCTGGTATATTTGTATCTTACAACCTTTTAATAATAACTTATATTTCCATCTTAGTTTTACAGAATTATTTAAATTATTTGATAGAACTTATCTAACAAATGTACAGATCTATAATATGATAATAATTCCCGCCAGAATCTTTATTAGTTATAATCTCTCTTTACAGAAACATTTCCTAACTCAGCTTCTAATTATAAGTAGGAGGAGTCTAGGTTGAGCATCAGATTAAGATTTTCTCAGAAACCATTTGACCAATAGGAATGATTTCTTAAACTTAAGCTTTTATGGTTATAAACTAACTATAGTCTAGAAGTCACCCCCCTGCCGCAAACCCCTAGCCCTCCGGGGCTCAAAAAAACTCTAAAAATGAACCTAACCTTAATTCTAAACTAAAAGTTAATTTATAAGCATAAAAGCTTAAGTTTAAGAATCTTTTGATCAAATGGTTTCTGAGAATATTAAGGTTAGGTTCATTTTTAGGGTTTTTGAGCCCCGGAGGGCTAGGGGTTGGAGGCAGGGGGTTGACTTCTAAACTAGAAGTTAGTTTATTAGCATTATAGCTTAAGTTTAAGCAATCATCTCTATTGATCAAATAGTTTCTGAGAAAATTAAGGTTAGGTTCATTTAAGGTTTTTTTGGAGTCTTGGAGGGCCAGGGGTTAGCGGCAGGGGGGTGACTTCTAAACTATAAGTTAGTTTATAAGCATAAAAGCTTAAGTTTAAGAAATCATCTCTATTGGTCAAATGGTTTCTGAGAAAATAAAGGTTAGGTTCATTTGATTTTTATGGTTTTTTTTTATCCCTGCAGGGCTAGGAGTTAGCGGCAGGGGGGTGACTTCTATACCAAAAGCTAGTTTATAACCATAAAGACTTAAGTTTAAGAAATCATCTCTATTGGTCGAATGCTTATAAACTAACTATAGTCTAGAAGTCACCCCCCTGCCGCAAACCCCTAGCCCTCCGGGGCTCAAAAAAACTCTAAAAATGAACCTAACCTTAATTCTAAACTAAAAGTTAATCTATAAGCATAAAAGCTTAAGTTTAAGAATCTTTTGATCAAATGGTTTCTGAGAAAATTAAGGTTAGGTTCATTTTTAGGGTTTTTGAAGCCCCGGAGGGCCAGGGGTTGGCGGCAGAGGGGTGACTTATCAACCAAAATTTAGCTTATAACCATATAAGCTTAAGTTTAAGAAATCATCTCTATTGGTCGAATGGTTTGTGAGGAAATTAAGGTTAGGTTCATTTTTAGGGTTTTTGAAGCCCCGGAGGGCTAGAAGTTGGTGGCAGGGGGTTGACTTCTAAACTAGTAGTTAGTTTAGAACCATAAAAGCTTAATTTAAAAAAATTATTTCTATTGGTCAAATGGTTTCTGAGAAAATAAAGGTTAGGTTCATTTTTATGTCTTTTTTTGATCCCCGGAGGGCTAGGGTTTAGCGGCAGGGGGGTGACTTCTATACCAAAAGCTAGTTTATAACCATAAAGGCTTAAGTTTAAGAAATCATCTCTAATGGTCGAATGGTTTCTGAGAAAATTAAGGTTAGGTTCATTTTTAGGGTTTTTTTGAGCCCCGGAGGGCTAGGAGTTGGCGGCAGGGGGGTGACTTCTAAACTAGAAGTTAGTTTACAATCATTAAAGCTTAAGTTTTAAGAAATCATCCCTATTGGTCAAATGGTTCCTGAGAAAATTAAGGTTAGGTTCATTTTTAGGGGGGTTTTGAGCCCCGTGGGGCTAGGGGGTGGGGGTAGGGGGTTGACTTTGAAACCATAAGATGTTTATACCCCTAAAAGCTTAAGTCCAAAAAATTTGCACGGTTCATCAAGTGGTTCCGGAGAAACCCCCCCCCCCCCCCCCAGCATCAAAAAAGCTTCAGTTACGTCCCCCTTATAAGGTATTTAAGAGCCCCCTCTCTATTTTTTTAACGTCATTTTTTTTGTAGGTAAGATAGAGAGCTGTGACTTCATGACTTTTTAAGTTTAGTAATTATACGTCGGCAAGAGTTGATTTTATAAGAATATGTGGTCTGTGTCGGTCGTGGTGTCCGGTCAAAGTCGGTTAGGTAGTACCAAAATTTAAAAATATTCTAAATAAATCTTAATTTCTACATTATGACTTTTGTGTATAAGGTAGAAACCTAAATTTTTTTGGGTGAATACTTAGATATAAATGAGCATCTGAGAAAAGTGGTGTTATGATCGTTTGACCACTCCCTGACTGGTTTTATGACCTATTTTTTTTGTCCGTCTTATACTCTAGACATATATCATGAATATCGTGGCTTCTATTACAGCAAGAGACCTATACTTTTTTTGGTAAATCCTTGAGCAATAATGATCTTCCGTGAATAGTAAGGTCAAGACCGTTCGACCACTCCTTGACCGATATTCCATTTCCTACATGTAGTATTGCCGTTTTTAAGCTGCTAGTTGCCGAATTTTAAAACAGCTCTAGACCAGCCAAATTTTGTATGATCATAAATAGATCATTAATAGATTAAAATATTTATTGGCGTCGCCAACCGCCATTTTACCGCCGTAACCGCCAAAAATAGCGGTGTCCGTTATTTGCCGCTTTTCGGCGATGGTCAGAAAAATAATTTTTTTTGTTTAAAAAAAATAAAAGTTCGTCCTAAAATTGGGTGATCCTAGCATTAAAATTGGCGGCTCTACAGATGTTTTAATATTTAGCGTCTGGCCGCTAAAAAGTGGCCAAGGAGCGGTCTGACCGCTATGATTAGAAAAAGTAACTTTCTCTAAAAATACATATGTACCACCATAAAAAATATTTACGTCTCTATATGTAACATGAGCCGAGATAGCCCCAATCTTTTAAGCTGGGAATTGGGTTTCGATCTGTAAGGGTTAAGGGTTTTAATACTTTAATAATACTAAGAATTTTTAAAAAATCTTTCTTTGACAGATAAAGTGATGCATGAAACAAATTTTTTCTTACCTCCTTAAATTTAGGATAATTTACCAATCTGCACTGTAAAGGGTATTTACCACTCTTTATTTTGCAATACTTCCATTCATTCCTCTTTCTGCACTCCTCTAAATCAGAAATATACATATATGCAAAAAAAACTATTCTGTTATAAATCTTTCTCAACCCAATGCTCATAAAAATTAACCAGTCTGTTAATTAAAAGAAAGGTAGTGGGATAAATGTGAACATACAAGTTAATATTCAAGATAGACTGCTGATTTTTTGTTTGTAAAGATTCTATGGAAGTTTTACTGTTTACCTTTTGTAAAAAAAATATATCTGGTAATATTTTTTATTGTAATGCTAATTCATAAAAATAATTTCAGGAGATTGAGAGAGAGGATATACCAGCATGAATTATACCTGTGATATATGTAACAAAAATTTTAAACAGAGAAATAGCTTGGTTGTTCATAGGAGAGTTCATACTGGGGAAAAACCGTTCTCATGTGATCAATGTGAAAAGTCATTTTCTCAGCTAAGTAATTTGACTAGACACAAAAGGATCCATACAGGAGAGAAACTATTCTCATGTGATCAATGTGAAAAGTCTTTCTCTAATATTAGTAATTTAAATGGACATAAAAGAATTCATACAGGTCAGAAGCCATACTCATGTGATCTATGTGAAAAGACCTTTGCTACTGGTAGTCACTTGACTTACCACAGAAGAGTTCATACTAGTGAGAAGCCATACTCGTGTGATCAATGTAAAAAGACATTTACAACTGCTGGTGTATTGAATATCCATAAAAGAGTTCATACTGGTGAGAAACCATACTTTTGTGATCAATGTAAAAAGACATTTACAACTGGTGGTGACTTGACCATACATAAAAGGATACATACAGGTGAGAAGCCATACTCTTGTAAATTTTGTGACAAACATTATGTCTCTAGTTCAGAGTTATCAAAACATAAAAAATCCCGGGGACATTTAGAATTGATGAATAGCTGTAATAATACAGATCCACCTTTTGTATCTATTAGTTTAATTAAATGTGAAGAAGTTTATATCAAGGAAGAAATTAAAGATGAAGAATTAGTTGATGAAGATCCTCTCTCTATCCAGATGAGAGCTGACAATATTGAAGAAAATATTAAAAAAGTAAAAGATCCTCTTTCTTGTGAACAGAATTATGATGGAGATAGAATTGATATTGTTCATTATAAAATACAAATATAAACATTTAATTGTCATAGGATTAAAATGTTTATTTTGAGAGACAAGATTAATGTTCAATTCAAATAAAAATCTAAATCTTATTTTTCACATTAAAAATCTGCATTTTATCTTTATTTGTTGCAATTTTTAATTCATATATAAATAGGTAGCTATTGTGTTTATTTCAATTAATATGCGTATATTAAATCTTTTATGGAGTGGCTAAATTATTAATATACTTTACACTTGGTTTTACAGGATCTCCACATTAATCCTATCTCCATTTTATTTGAATTGAGGTTTATAAAAGAATATAATTTATTTGTTTATTTATCTTGTAGTGTAAATAAAATAATTGTCTAATGTATTTTATTTTCAGATTAATTTATAAACAAATAAAAATGCACAGAGTATAGATATCAATGAGAAAGAAATTTTCTCCTAATTTTGTTTGCAAACATACAGGTTATTCTTTTTTATAATCCTGACATGCGTATGTTGGTACGTCCGTTCCAATGCAATGTTTAAGTAAGTTAACAAAAAACTTTTACTTGGTATAGTAGGGCTAGAAGAATGGTTCTTTTAGTTTAAAAATAGTCTAAGTGAGCCGGTCATTCATATGTCGGTATGTCCTTCCGTGATTATAGTTTAGTATAGCTACAAGAATGGTGATTATAGTTTAGTATAGCTACAAGAATGGATTTTACATTTATAAAATCTATCAATCTTGTACACTACGACCATCCGCCTTCTGCCATTTGTATGTCCATCAGTCCGTCTAATAGGTATACGTTATGTGCATTGTAAATATTATTGTCTGTCACCCTGTAATCATTAAAATAAACTTTGAATTAGTGAAACAGCAATGTTACAACATAAATTGACATGTGTACATTTTAAAAGCTTTTTCATACAAATAGACAATAATTTGCCGCCAGAATTATTAAAAGTAGGAGGAGTCTGCGTTGAGTATCATATTTAAGTAGATAGGCGGAGATTACTCTATTAACAAGAGATAACTATTGTTTATAGTTTAGGTTGATTATAGAATCATTGTCAGTCATCAATTAACTTTTACTGTGAACAGAGAGAAATCCGCAGAGGCATAAACTCGAATAAAAGGTACTTGAATATCTTATACCTTATGTGCAAAGCAAATCTATAATATCGTTGTCCTTTGCATTGGTCTGTACGTACACAATTAGATTAAATATTTATAATTAAAAACCTATTCATGTAATAATGAATAATAAACAATGATTTGCCGCCAAAATATTTTTATTTAAATAGGTAACATCAGTTTCTGACTAAAAGTGGGAGGAGTCCGCGCATTGAGCATCATATTTAAGTAAATGGGCGGAGATTTTGCTGTACTTTAATTGAAATGAATATATCTATTTTTATGATTTAGGTTGATAATTTAATCAACGTCAGTCAGCAACTAACTTTCAAAGTGGACAGAGAGAAATACATTATACAGATCTACTTTATATAATAAGGTATTTATAGTTCTTTTGTTCTTTACTACTTAAATAGTTAGGTTTAGATTTGTTGTCTGATGTTTAAAGGGGGAGGTAGGGTTTGCTAAAATTCCGTAAAGGTGTAAGTTGTAAGGCTTAAAAACAATAGTAGAGTGATAATATTCACTAAAAATGTGTATTCCTTATTGAATAGAACCATAGACAAAAAAATTATAAATTTATATTTAGTGAATATTACTATTTCTTCTACTGTTTTTAAGCCTTAACACTCACACCTTTACAGAATTTTAGCACAATCTACCTATCCCTTTATAAGTTTAGAAGCAATAGTTAAATGAAACTCTGCAATAGTTAAACTATTATCAAAAATTGCAAAAAATTTATCCCAGTTTTTAAAAATTTAAATTCTAAAAATTCTCGGCTGCTATTCAAGTTAGACTTTTGAAGTTTTGTTTGTAAAGATTCCCTATTCCAATAAGCATCAAATATCTCATTTACATGGTCTGTTTGTAATGCTCTGAATTATATTAAATTTCTAGAAGACATTTAATATAAATTTATAGCGGATTTTTGTGGCGATTGAGAATCTATAAATTGATAAAATATGCTTTTGCCGCAAAAGACCTAATCCTACAAAAGGCCTAACTTAAATATAGAATAAATTCAAGTATAACAGCATTTCATAAATTGGGGGCCTAACCCTGCCGGGCTACTTAACATTACCTAACCCAACTTAAGAATGTAGGTAGGGTGGGTTAGGTCTATTCTATATCTTTTTTTCATAAAGATAAACAATAATTTCCCGCCAGAATAAAATTATGGTTAGGTATTAGTAGGAGGAGTCCGCGATGAGCATCATTATTATTTATTATGAGATTCGGTTTTGTTTTATTTTTATAAATAAGTTAAATATTGTTTACATTTTAGGTTGATAATTGTGTTGATGTCAGTCAGCAACTAACATTCATGGTAAACAAAGAAAAATCCTCAGAATAATTAGCATAATTGGTAATGTGTCGAGTTCATGTCTGGTACACACCTCAAAATAAGAGACATAAAAATATTACATAATGCTATCATCAACAGTAAGAGCAGGTGGAGGGAGGGGGGTTCCTTGGTCAATAAACTGGTGCAACTCATTACCATGCACAGTTAGGACTTCCAGACCAAGGTGGTGCAATTAAAGGGGCGGGGGAGAATTATGGCTTTACAAAGCAATTATAAGACTATGTTTCAAGGTGCGTGGATAGGTCTAGAACCCAAAGTGACACCAAGCCCCCTAGAGCTCATGTATAGATAAAGTTTACATTTCTTCTATTTGAGGCGCACATTACTTTAATCTTATATGATGACAAATGCAATAGTTAATTATAAACAATAATTTGCCGCCAGAATCTTTAATCATTATAAAGTAACATTACATCCCTTTAACTAAGATATTTTATGTCCAGTTTCTGATTAAAAGTGGGAGGAGTCCGCGATGAGCATCAAAATTAAGAAAATGGGCGGAGATTTTGTGGTACTTTAATTTTAATTAATATAACAATTGTTTATGATTTAGGTTGATAATTTTATCATTGTCAGTCAGTATTATAAAGTAACATTACAACCCTTTAACTAAGATATTTTATGTCCAGTTTCTGATTAAAAGTGGGAGGAGTCCGCGATGAGCATCAAAATTAAGAAAATGGGCGGAGATTTTGTGGTACTTTAATTTTAATTAATATAACAATTGTTTATGATTTAGGTTGATAATTTTATCATTGTCAGTCAGTAATTACCATCCATAGTGAACAGAAAGAAATCCATTATACAGATCTACTTTATATTATAAGGTATTTATAGTTTTTTGTACTTTACGTTATTACTTCAGAGATTGTTAGGGTTAGACCTGATCTATAAATGTATAAGTATATATGTAATATGAATAACCCAGGCAATTATTGATGGTTCCAGTGGTGGGGACTTTTTATTCTGCTAGCAAATTTCTATTTCTCCCCTTTTATAGCGACTTAGCTGTGTTATTATTTCTGATGGTATTGGCTAATATTCAAAGTCTTAATTGAAAGTCACAATAGGGTCCACACCCCATGAACGTTGAACATACAGTTATTTAACCCCTTTATTCTGGTCTATATGAAACTTTATAGCTTTGAGATCCAGATTCTTTTCCCTCTTCTAAGGTAGATGCTTTGGTTGAAAAACACCATTGAGAAAAAGCCCCCTGGTAAATTTCTCCTTAAACAACTGAATTGTCTTTACTTTAAAACTAAAATTGATTTTTTGTTGTACACATCCCTCTCCCCTCTTCACCTAACTTAGGGTTGCGCCTAGATAGAGGAAAAATCTAATTGTTTTGTTTTCAACACAAGTAAGGTATTTCATTAAAAAATCTATTCAAGGTACCAGATCAATTCATGATGTTGTCGTGTGATAGATGTAACAAGAATTTCTCACACAAGGGCCGTTTAACAAAACATATGAAAATTCATACAGGCAACAAACCATTCAAATGTGATTTATGTGAAGAAGCTTTTGTTTTCAGTACTCATTTAATACGACATAAGAAGATCCATACAAGAGAGAAACAACACTCTTGTGATACATGTGAAAAAGCTTTCCATACAAATAGTGAGTTAACTATACACAAGAGGATCCATACAGGTGAGAAACCATACTCATGTGATCAATGTAAAAAGACATTTAAACAAAGTGGTGAATTGACTGTCCATGAGAGAATCCATACCGGTGATAAACCATTCTCCTGTGATCAATGTGAAAAGACCTTTACAAAAAGTGGTAACTTGACAGTCCATAAGAGAATTCATACCGGTGAGAAGCCATACTCATGTGATCAATGTGAAAAGACATTCAGACAAAGTAATGACTTGACTGTCCATAAAAGAGTTCATACAGGTGAGAAGCCCTACTCATGTGATCAATGTGAAAAGACATTTTCTAGTAATAGCGATTTGACTAAACACAAAAGTATCCATCATACTGGAGAGAAGCCATACTCATGTGATCAATGTGGAAAGACCTTTGCAACTAGTAGTCATTTGACTCTACACAAAAGATTCCATATTGGCGAAAAGCTATACTCATGTGATCAATGTGAAAAGACATTTAAATCTGGTTGGGAATTGGCTGTCCATGAAAGGATCCATACAGGTTAGAAGCCATACTCATGTGAACTTTGTGACAAACATTATATCTCTGGTTTAGAGTTATCAAGACATGAAAAATCCCTTGGACATTTAGAAATGATAAAAAGCTGTAATGATACAGTTCCACATTCATCTTGGGTGGTAAGGAGACCATTACAGTTGAATTGGAGGATGAAAGGTTTACCAGGAGGTTTGCGGGGGGCAGGGGTGGGGGGAGGAGGGGGCGGGGGTGTTTTAGGGTGTGGTGGTGATGGAGGTGCTGTTGGGGAAGGTGGGGGAGACGGGGAGTTGGGTGTGGAGGGTGAGGGAGGGGGGAATTTGGGGGGGAACAGGAGGGGCATATCCAGAAGGGAGAATAGTGGGTGGAGGATGGAAGGAGGGAACATTTGGGGTGGACCCATTGGAGGCAGGAGTTACATTGGAAGGAGCCAGTGGATTTTGTAACACCTAAGGAACAGATAGGACAAGGAAATTTGGGGCTACGGGATTTAGGTGGGGGTGTAGGTTGTTGGGGGGAAATAGGTGAGAAGGGGGTAGGGGAGGCAGAGATGCAGGGTGGACAGGACCAGTTAGAATTGTATTCGGATTTGGATGAGAGGAGGGAACATTTAGGATGAACCCAAAGTTGGCAGGAGTTACAGAGGAAGGCACCAGAGGAGCGGGTAATGTTGCGGGAGCAGGTAGAGCAAGGGTATTTGGGACCAGGATTTGGATCGATGTCGCCAGAGAGGATGAGGGGAGGAGGGGGGGTGATGTTGGAGGGTTGGAGTTGAAAGGCCTCCAAGGCCTCCAGAGCTGACAGGGGCTGACTTAAAAGCCCTTTAAGCCAGCCCCGTGGGGGAAACCCGGACGGGAGACATGGCTGTCAGAACAGGTGGTTTGGTGCAGGTTTGCCCGGGGGTGTACATCTTCTTCTCCTCCTCCCCGGATAGGTCCACTGCGGAAAAGCTTGCACCCTCGGACCTCTTTCCTGTGAACAGAATTATGACGAAGATAGAATTGAAACTATTGATATTGTTCATCATAAAATAGAAATGTAAAGATCATATTTATCATGATACTCCATTGTTTTACACTTATAACTTTTTATTTTTTATGACCTCAATTAATTTTTGTACATAATTTTACAATATTTTGTTTGTGTAAATAAAGTATTTTTCCAATGTAAATATTTTATTTTCAGAATATTATTTAACAAGAAAATGAACAAAGTATAGATATCAATGATGAAGAGGTTTTCAATTTTCTACAAATTAAGAATTAAAGGTTTTTGTTTTCCATAGCGTAGTTAGCTACTCTACAACTAGTTTATATCTGTTTTCTTAAATAAAAAAAATTCTTTACAGACTGGTGCAAATATTCTCAAGTAGATGGCTGCTTTATATTCATTATTCAGATAAACATTTAAATTTCTTGTTCAAGGAACGTTTTTATGCTTCATCCTTTTAATTATAACTTTTAATTCCTAAATATTACTGTATTATTATTTTTGTTTGATTCTTATTCTACAGAATTATTTACATTATTTGCTAGAACTTTTCTACGAAATGTACAGATCTACAATATGATAATATTTCCCGCCAGAATCTTTATTTATTATAATCCTACTCAGCTTCTGATTATTAGTTGGAGGAGTCTAGGTTGAGCATCAGAATAAAGTAAATGGGCAGAGATTAATTTGCACTTTCGTATTAATGAATACAACTATTGTTTATGATTTAGGTTTATGATAGAATCAACGTCAATCAGAAACTAACTTATACAGTGAACAGAGAGAAATCCATTATACAGATCTACTTTATTTTATAAGGTATATATCATTTGTTTATAAGGGGGAGGGGAGTTTTTACACTAATAGGAAATGAAAATTCAGTATCAAATTTTGCCCTGGACAATGACATTTGGGCTTGTTTTTATAGTTATCAACCTAAATCTTTTTGTAAACTCCCTTACATGATTGGATCTACCTGTAAATTTTTGAAAATAGAATTTTGGGACTTTCTTTCTAGGGGCTAGTGGGACAAAAGACCCCCCCAAACACTGAAATTTAAAGTTATAAGCTTATTGTTTAAGATATTGAGCTTATTTTTTTTATGTCGCATTAGGATGTTTGTCGCAAAAGGACGTTTGAAGGTGTACCCAATATTTTGTATTTTAATTCATATTAATGATTTCAGGAAATTGAGAGAGGATATACCAGCATGAATACCTGTGATATTTGTAACAAAAATTTTACACATAAATCTTCTTTGGTTAGACACAGAAGAGTTCATACTGGTGAGAAGCCATACTCATGTGATCAATGTGGAAAGACCTTTGCAAATAGTGGTAACTTGACTGTTCATAAAATGATCCATACTGATGAGAAGCCATTCTCATGTGATCAATGTGAAAAGACTTTCTCTAATCATAGTAATTTGATTAAACACAAAATAATTCATACGGGAGAAAAGCCATACTCATGTGATCAATGTGAAAAGACATTTTTTCAGAATGGTGATTTGACTTATCACAAAAGAACCCATACAGGTGTTAAACCATACTCATGTGATCAATGTGAAAAGACTTTTAAAACTAGTGGTCAATTGACTAAGCACAAAAGGATTCATACAGGTGAGAAGCCTTTCTCATGTAATCAATGTGAAAAGACCTTTGCACGGAAAGATAAATTGACCCTTCATGAAAGGATCCATACTGGTGAGAACCCTTTCTCATGTGATCAATGTGAAAAGGCATTTGCACGGAAAGAAAAATTTATCCACCATGTAAGGATACATACTGGAGAGAATCCATTCTATTGTAAACTTTGTAACAAAGGTTTTACCACTAATTCAGATTTAAAAAGACATTTTAAGACCACAAAACATTTAGAAATGATAAAAAGCTGTAATAACACAGTTCCAACTTCTGTATCTATTAATTTAATTAAATGTGAAGAAGTTTATATTAAGGAAGAAATTAAAGAAGAAGAAATATTTGAAGAAGATCCTCTCTCTATCCAGATGAGAGCTGACAATATTGATCCTATCTCTATTGATATGTAAATGAATGAGAGTGTTGTAAATAATTAAATCAGAGAATTATAAATATTATTTTACTTTCTAATACAAAAAAATTAAAAATATACTAAAGAAGGCGTCTTAACTTGTTTGCTTTTTATTTAAGATAGCTAGCCGGTTCTTTTAGTAATTAATAGATGTAAAATGGTCCATAGAATTCAAATATGCAATCGGTTTTTTGTAAACCTCTTATTTTGAAGTAATTTAAGTTTTTAAAAAAAAATAATTAAGTCAGTTTTAAGGTACTAAAACACAACAAAATAAAAGAAGAAAATTGCCTGTATGAACAAAAATAGTAAGATCTTTAATTTGACACCTTACTTTTAAAATTCTGTTGAGTAATTATTGAAAAAATCTATTTTTTTAACTTCGGTTTAATAAAAACTTTAAACCTAAATATTTTCTCAAACAGACACAAAAAATATGGGTTCATATATAGTATACCCTTAAAATCAGAAAAATATTACGAATCCATTCTAAGCAAAATTGATAAAGTTTTATAAAACTATAATAAAAGATATAAGTTTATTTTAAGAATCATAATTTTCGGCTTTATAGGGTTGACTTGAACAAAACCTGAACAAAACCTAAACAAATATTTTTTAAACACAAGAAACAATAATGCATTTTTAACTGCATTGTTTTGAAGTTTATAAACAGACTGAAGCATATTTGTTCATACTTTTTCATACTTTAGATGTTATGTAAGTATCACTATTTTTATTGTAGTATCTATTGTATAAACATTATCCTTTTTTTTGTCAATACTATTGGTTAAGTTTTGAGGTGAAGCTTCCTGATTTGTCAATTTTTGAGATTTTTGATTAACTAGTTTAATAGTTTAAATTAAGTGTTGCCTGTAAAAATATAATATTTTAGGCCCTTTTTATTTTTTTAAGTTCTTACTTTTTTTCAATTTTGCTTAGAATGGAAATAGATTTTTTCAATAATTACTCAACAGAATTTTAAAAGTAAGGTGTCAAATTAAAGATCTTACTATTTTTGTTCATACTGGCCATTTTCTTCTTTTATTTTGTTGCGTTTTAGTACCTTAAAACCGACTTAATTATTTTTTTAAAAAAACTTAAATTACTTCAAAAATAAGAGGTCTACATAAAAACCGATTGCATATATAAATTCTATGGACAATTTTACATCTACTACTTACTAAAAGAACCGGCTAGCTATCTTAAATAAAAAGCAAAAAAGTTAAGACGCCTTCTTTATTATGCAATTAAAAAAGATATTTATAACTTCTTTACTTTATCATATTGGCTTAACAATTTTTTTACAGTTACTAAGCTAGCTAAATTGTGAACGGTTTTTCCAGCCGTTTATGAGATAGTATTGACAATGCATACATAAAGACATCCTATTAGTTTAAAATTTGTATTTAGAATGACAAATATTTTGTTTATATTTTGATAACATGTTTCTATAATGTACAATAAATATTGTAAAATTAACTAAACATTATTGTTATGTTTTTTACTATAAAAAATAATCATTAATTTGTTTATTTATCTTGTAGTGTAAATAAAATAATTGTCTAATGTAAATATTTTATTTTCAGATTAATTTATAACAAATAAAAATGCACAGAGTAAAGATATCACAAAAAAAGAAGTTTTCTACTAATTTTGTTTACAAAAACACAGGTTTTTCACTTTTTATTGAGACAGCGGGCCAAGCACTTATCCATGACTTTTTAGGTCCAAACACTAAGAAACGATGGCTACACACATATACACACAGCACTTGTAAGAACTTAATAAGCAGAATATTAATATTTTAAGTGTAAACAAAATTGTATTTTTTGCAAAGTTGCTAAAATATGGCGTGGCTACAAAAGACCTAAAAACAACATACATAAATTTAGGGGCCCAAACGCTGTTGGGCTACTTAACATTACCTAACCTAACTTAAAGAAGTAAGAAGTATTCTATGTCTTTTTTTTACATAAATCGTAGGTAATTTGCTGCAAGAATTTTTATTTAAATAAAATTGTAAACCTTTAACAAAAGTGTTTACTTGTCCAGTTTCTGATTTAAAGTGGAAGGAGTTCGCCTTGAGTATCATATTTAAGTAAATGGGTGAAGATTTATTATTTATGAAATAAGAGTTAACTATTGTTTTTATTTTAGATTGATAATTGAATCAATGCCAGTCAGCAACTAACATTTACAGTGAACAGAGATAAATCCACAGAGGAATTTTGATTGTGGAATAAACTCATGAAAGGTACTTTAATTTCTTATCATATTTTATGTGCAAAGCCTTTCTCCAATTTTATCGTCTGTCCGTATTAAGTTCACATTTATTCTGTTTGAGACGCTAAATTACATTTATATTATATGTTGAAAAACTAACATTTTTATATTTTAAAAATGTATATCATCAAATAATGCATGATAATTTGATAAATAATAATTTGCCGTCAGAATCTTTATTCATTATAAAATAACATTACAAACTTTTAACAAATACAAATGCTTGTCCAGTTTCTGATTAAAAGTGGGAGGAGTCCGCGCATTGAGCATCATATGGCTGG
Organism: Acartia tonsa; assembly: GCF_053477335.1. Taxonomy (NCBI): domain Eukaryota; kingdom Metazoa; phylum Arthropoda; class Copepoda; order Calanoida; family Acartiidae; genus Acartia; species Acartia tonsa. The sequence continues at coordinate 14,225 of NW_027649605.1, read as the reverse complement.
AGATTTTGTGTAGTTTTATTTTAATGAAACAAAAGTTAACTATCGTTTATTTTTTAGGTTGATAATTGAATATCAGTCATCAGTCAGCAACTAACATTCATAGTGAACAGAGAGAAATCCACAGAGGAATTTTTATTGTGTAATAAACACATGAAAGGTAATTTAATTTCTTAGGTATTGTATGTGCCCAGTTTATATTTGTCCTGTTGTAGATGCTACATTATATTAAAATACGTATATCAGGGTCATATTTATAGCGTATTTCCCATAAAGGTGGGTGTTTTAAGACTTAAAAGTAGGAGTACACTCTAAAATTGTTGCTTTAATGCATACATGGATTTGTGAAAAAACGGCGCCCGCTCCCGCCGAATAAAATAGTCGCTTTAATGGATACGTAGATTTGTTGAAAAAATGGCAGCCGCTCCCGCCGAATTTTTCTCGCCAAATTAGACAATTTTCAATCATTAAGGCGAAATTTTTTTTCAAAAAAAATTTTTTTTCAAAAAAAATTTCTCCTACCTATATTTTCTCCTGATAGTTTCTTTTTGGTAGAGTTGGGACATGTTTTTAATCCAAAAAATCTCAAGTGCCCATAGCAAATAAAATGTCAACTTGTTTAGAAAACAATAATTTAATTTTTTGTAATTTAGCGATAAAAATCAAAACAATTGGCGGGATTTGCCGGTTTTGGCGGCAGCGGCGGTTTTACTGTCGTTCTACATTGTACCATAAAAGAGCAACTGTCATGCCAAAATTTTAGAGTTCTACTTCGGTTTTAAAGTCTTAAATAAAACACACACCTTTCCGGAAAATACATTTTAAAAATGACCCCCTTTGTTCTGTTTATTAACAAATTGATATTTATACATTATAAAAATTTATATTATGTAATAATCAATTATAAATAATAATTTGCCTTCAGAATCTTTTTTATTTGAATATCATCACAACCCTTTTAAAAAAGTATTTACTTGTCCAGTTTCTGATTAAAAGTGGGAGGAGTCCGCGTAGAGCATCATATTTTAGTAAATGGGCGAAGATTTTGTGCAGTTTTATTTTAATAAAACAAAAGTTAACTATTGTTTATGATTTAGGTTGATAATTGAATCATTGTCAGTCAGCAACTAAGTTTTACAGGGAACAGAGAGAAATCCATTATACAGATCTACTTTCTATTATAAGGTATTTTTATATTTATGCACTTGATGCCATAATTAAGCCCCGTTTTGGGTGTGAAAATTAAAAAAGTACCTTATTTTTATAAACCAAGGGCTTTTTTACTATGGCGAGAAGCGCAAGAATATTTAAAAGCGAAGTTTTTCTATAATTAGGGTCGGTCCGTACGTCCGTCCGTTATGAATAGCTTTTTTCGTTAATCAAGGCATGTTAGAATTGTCCTATCGATTTCAAACTTTGCATGATGATTCCTGTAGTAGTTAGGTACTACTTAGCAACACTATAATCGTTACCAGAATGTCCGTACGTCGATTTTAAACAAGTTGATTTTAAACAAAAAAAATCATGTGATATAATAATCAAATTTATATGATTTTGGGAGCACTGGTTCGGTCCGATTCCTATTACAACAAGATACAATATTACAAGGGAAGCATCTATATAATAACGTCCTAAAAATGTAAGTATGTCCTTAATCTGTATTCTGTATTTAAGAAGTTTTGCATCATATATACGTATAATTTTGTCAAACTTTTATGTTTATATTTTGCATAATAGGTTCTGACACTCTACATCAAAGAGTTTTGTGGGATGGGGTAAAATCTAAAACATCCATAGGGGTCGGAATGATTTTATTCAGCTTTTTTGCCAGATGAGTTATTTTTTTAGCATCTTAGTCAGATTTTTACTATTTGATTTGGTAAAAATTTCAAAATTAAATTTCCGAATTTATAAGCATCTACTCTATATATCTTTTAATATTATTATACTTCGCTTCTTATAGATGTTGTCATCCTTGTTTACTGTAGCAATTCCTAGAAAACAATAGAAATCATATCACGAAATAGTAATAATCCCATTATTTCTACTTTGATTCGTATTTGCCGCCAAATTTACTCGATTTTGATATAATTTTATCCCTTTCTGAACAGGTAAACCCTGTATATTGTAGTGGGAGGAGTCGCACAAGGCTGATATAATGGGTGGAGATTATGAAGATTTTGAACAGATTAAGAATCTAAAACGTAATTTAAGTTTTTGTTTTAGGATTGCTTTACAGTCATCTTCAGTCACTTAAGGTTTATGTGGTGCTAAGCAGACAGACAAACTTCATAAGTTCCATAGGTAACATTATATGTTTTTTAAAGCGAAGCTTTTCTGTAATAATGTTCGGTCCGTCCGTCCGTAACGGTTAGCTTTTTTGTGTGTAGAATTTAGCTTTTTCTTTTATTTAGACATTTTATAATTGTTCTATCGATTTCAAACTTTACATGATGATTCCTATAACAGTATGATTTATGAAGCAAAGCAACTCTATAAGCATTATCAGAAAGTCCATACGTCCATTTAAAACATGTAAATTTTTAACCTTTTAAACAACAATTTTTTATGTGTTATAAGTATTCTATTCATCTGATTTTGGAATAATGATTCCTATTATATACAATGGTACAATGTTATAAGAGAAGCATCTGTATAATTAAGTCCTAAAAATCAAGTCCTGTAAAAAATACTTACAATTTTGTTTAGACTCATACATTTATATTCTACTTATTCATTTATGACACTCTACAAGTGTTAATGTTTGTTGGCCTACCGATCCAGAGCTTAGCCTTTATGGATGTTGTCATCCTTAGTAATGTTTCTATATTATAATTATAAATGTCTGTCCGTCTGTAAGAAATGGAATTTGGAAACATTATTATATCATATTTTAAGTATATGTGAAGTTCTGAAACGGTAGGACAAACAAACATTAACACTTGTATTAGAATAATCAGAATATAAATGTATAAAAGTCCAGACTTAGATTTGTTGAAAAACTCCTTAAATGCATGATAATGTTTAAGGACACATTTACAATTTTAGAACTATAGGATTATAGGGCATTATCCTCCAATAGAGAACAACTATTTTAGGTTAGGTTAGGTTATAGGCAAGAAGGCCGAGCGGGGGTACTCAAATTTTCAAAATTGAAAAAAAATTTCTAAGATAATATTTCCGACTATAGCATTATTCTTTGTTGTCGGACAATTTTATCATATATTTTTTTATGTTTTTTAGGTAAAATTTGCTTTAAAATGTTATTAGATTCTAGTCTTTGAGTAAAAAGAGGTTTAATTTGTAAATTTTAACGTGAAATTTCAATGTTTTTTCAAAAACCCAAAAAACCTTGGGTTTTTTTTCAATGGGTTTTTAAAAAAACCCTGGGTGGGTTTTTTGTATGCCCACCCTGGTTTCTTTTTTAATGTAAAAGGTGTTTCAACGTACAAGAAATTCATATTTTATAATTATTGAATATGAAAATAAAATAAAACCTAAAGAAGGGAGGAAGGGGGGGTTATTAAATCAATTAGACCTTTATGCATAATGTAAATGCAGTCATTCTATATTTGTTAATGTAATATTGTCAGCTTCGCTTTTTATTATGTTTTGTCCTTGTTTATTACTCTCTCTCTACAATTTTAATAGAAAAGCTAACTAACATTTGACTGTATGTCTATAACGGATAATTCTAAGAGTTAATTTAGACATGTTATAATTTTCCAAAGGATTTTCATGATTCTCTTAACAATAAGGCACATTTAAGAAAATGAAGGGTCTACGAGAAATGAATTGTTACGATAAAGGCCGCTTATTCTTATAAACATTTAGTTTGAGACATTTACATTGAGAGGTACTTTGGTTGTCCATAGGAGGGTTCATACGAGTGAAAAACCATTCTCATGCGATCAATGTGAAAAGACATTTACAACTAGTAGAAATTTGACTAGACACAAAGGAGAGATAAAGAGCTGAAATTTTGTACATGTATTTCTAGGCCCCTAAAGTAACTTTTTAGGTTAGCAGAAGAATGAAATTCGAGAAAGGGTATTTTCATGAAAATACATTTTGTGTTAATTTGAAAATATCATTTTAACAATATTTTTGTATTTTAATTCATAAAAACAATTTCAGGAGATTGAGAGAGGATATACCAGCATGTATACCTGTAATGTTTGTAACAAGAATTTTACACATAAATCTTCCCTTGTTGTTCATAGGAGGGTTCATACGAGAGAGAAACCATTCTCATGTGATCAATGTGGAAAGACATTTTCTAGTAATAGCGATTTGACTAAACATAAAAGAGTCCATTCAGGTGAGAAGCCATACTCATGTGATCAATGTGGAAAGACATTTAACAGAAATAGTGATTTGACTGAACACAAAAGAATTCATACAGGTGAGAAGCCATACTCATGTGATCAATGTGAAAAGACATTCAGACAAAGTAGTTTATTGACTAAACACAAAAGGACCCATACAGGAGCGAAACCATACTCTTGTGATCAATGTGAAAAATCATTTTCTCAGAATAGTAATTTGACTGTCCATAAAAGAATTCATATTGGTGAGAAGCCATTCTCATGCGATCAATGTGAAAAAACATTTACAACTAGTAAAAGTTTGACTAGACACAAAGGAGTTCATACAGGTGAGAAACCATACTCTTGTGATAAATGTGAAAAATCATTTTCTCTGAATAGTGATTTGACTGTCCATAAAAGAATTCATACTGGTGAGAAGCCATTCTCATGTGATCAATGTGAAAAAACATTTTCTCAAAGTAGTAATTTGACTAAGCACAAAAGAATCCATACAGGAGAGAAACAATTCTCATGTGAACAATGTGAAAAGGTTTTTCCTGACAATAGTTCTTTGATTAAACACAAAAGGATCCACACAGGTGACAAACCATACTCATGTGATGAATGTGGAAAATTATTTTCTCAGATTGGTAGTTTGACAAGACATAAAAGGATTCATACAGGTGAGAAGCCATTCTCATGCGATCAATGTGGAAAAGCATTTACAGAGAAAATTAAATTGACCCATCATGAAAAGCTCCATACTGGTGAGAAGCCATTCTCATGCGAACTTTGTGATAAACATTATCCCTCCAGATCACATTTAAAAAGACACAATGCAACCCCAAACCATTTAGAAATGATGAAAAGCTGTAATAATACAGTTCCAACTTCTGTATCAATTAGTTTCATTAAATGTGATGAAGTTTATATCAAGGAAGAAATTAAAGAAGAAGAAATATTTGAAGAGGATCCTCTCTCTATCCAGATGAGAGCTGACAATATTGATCCTCTCACTATTTAAATGTAAATGATTGAGAGTGTTCTAAATAATTTCATCAGAGAATTATAAATATCATTGTACTTTCTGATATAAAAATCCAAACATACAACATAATTTATTATCCAATTAAAAAAATATCCGTATCATCTCTACTTTATAATATTACTATATTAATATATGCAGCGCCCCTTGCCTATAACTACTCAGATATTTTTTTTCTTAGTAAACATATTATCCAGCCGTTTATGAGATAGTATTGACCATACAAACATATAAATAGAATGACATCCTATTAGTTTATAATATAAAATTTCTATTTAGAATGAATAATCATTTTTTTAAAATTTTGACAACCTGTTTCTATAATGTAAAATAAATATTGTAAAATTAACTAAACATTTCTTTTTTCTTATCAAATCTTTTCTGTAACTAGGGTCTGTATGTCATTATTAAAAGCAAAGCTTTTCTATAATTAGGGTTGGTCCGTCCGTCCGAGATAGATAGCTTTTATTCATTAATTTAGGCATGTTAGAATTGTCCTATCGATTTCAAACTTTGCATGATGATTCCTGTAGTAGTTAGGTACGATTTAGACAGCGTAGCAACTCTATAATCATTACCAGAATGTCCGTACGTCCATTTTAAACATGTTGATTTTCTACTTTTTTAACAACAAATTTTTATGTGATCTAATTATCCGTTTGATCTGATTTTTGGTATACTGATTCCTGGGACAACAAAGTACAATATTACAAGCGAAGCAACTCTATAATCAAGTCCTTAAAATGTAAGTATGTCCATAAACATTATTCTGTATCAAGCAGTTTTTCCACAAATTTACCTACAATTTTGCTTCGACTCTTATCAATTTAAGTTTTAGTGCTTCAATGGATGTTGTCAGTGTTTTAAGGATCTTTGCTGAACTTGATTGTAACTGTGCATTTAAATGAATAACTCTTATTGCAAAATCTCAAGCAAGGAAGTCCAAGCTTTTAAATATATAAATTAAATTATTAAACTTAATTATAGCTTAGGAATTGTGCCAAATAAGCTTATATATAATATTTTTCAAATTAATAATAATTATATCATAAATAAATACCAGCAGCTCTTGACCTCTAGGGGCACTTGCGGTAAGAGTGAAGTTGACCACCCAAAATCTAATCTTAGGTTTAAAATAATGTTTTAGGGGGTTTATTTTTCTCTTTATTTTACAATTTTGTTTGGACTCTTATTCATTTATATTCTGATTATTCAGTTCTGACACTCTACAAGTATTAATGTCCGTTTGTCCAACTGTTTCAGAGCTTCGTTTTTATGGATGTTGTCATCCTTGTTGTTATTATAATCTTATTGTTAATCATTGTTCGTGCAATAACAAAATTGCTGAGTCATGGTCAATGTAATTTATACCATGGACAGATAGATAGATAGACAGATAGATAGATAGATGTGTAATAGGAGTGTAATTTCTCTGAACTTAATGTGTATTGCTATATATACCTACCAGCGGACTCGCCCCTTGCATGTAGGGGCTTTGCCCCAAGAGGTTTGATCAGCCTAGTTTTCGTATTTCAGATTTAAAAAAAAAAAAAAAATGGGGGAGGGGAGAGAATTTTTCTTAAGGTGGGGGGTAAGACAATAGCTTAAAACCATCACAGGACCAGTAGGTGTATTCTCTGAAGATTAGAGCCCAATCGGTTCAGTGGTTACTGAGATCTTAAGATTCAGACGGACAGACAGACATCGTTCTACTTTATATTTTAGGATAATATTGTGTCGTAATTCAATTGGTTAAATTATAGTTGTTGTAAATAAAAATAGTGTTAGGCTTGTCAAAAATTGTTAATTATATTGTGCTACCAGAATTTTAAACCATTTTAGAAAGCATAGAATGTGAGTTGTGTGTGTGTGTGAGAGGTATGTGTTAGTTGGAGATATCCAACGCGGTGATTTGAAAGCCAAGTCTAAAGTTTTACCAAATTATGTATTTTGTTGCGTGTGTTGTTATCGGACATACCTCACCGTTCTTTGAGAGTCAAAACTCTGTTTAAAATTACCATTTTTAGTAGCGAAGCTACTCTATAATTCACAATGTCCGTCCGTCCGTCTGTCCATAATTAATGAATTGTGGTAAACATGATTTTCTCGGCTCCTATTCAAGATAGACAGCTGAAATTTTTAGTGATGATTCTCACTGTATATGCCCTTCTAATATATTCTTTGTTTTGTCCGTCTGTTTGTTATTTGGGGTGCTAGATCGATTCCTAGATTTTTACGATTTCGTGATTTTCTAAATTCTTTTTCATGATAAAAAGCTGAAATTTTCAGGGATTAATTAATTTTATATTCTACATATGTTCATAAAGTTTTATTAATATTTTTTTCATTAATTGGGGTGCTAGATCGATTCCTAGATTTTTAGGTTTTCATGGTTTTCTCAATTCCTATTCAGGATTGACGGTTGAAATTATCAAGGATTGAGTATGCTCATGTTCTACATATTTCCATCAAGTTTCATTAAGATTTGTCTATTAATTGCGGTGCTAGATAGATTCCTAGATTTTTAAGTATACATGATTATAAGGTTGCGTGATTTTAAAGGTGTGATGATTTCCCTATTTTACCAATATTAATATTTATTATATGCAACTGCTTTATAGTATTGTTTTCCTGATATACAATCATAATTTTTGAGCTTTGCTTCTTATGGATGTTGTCATCCTTGTTATAATTATAAATAAACTGACCTTTCTCTCAAATATTGATCTAAATATTCAATTTTCAGAGCATTTTTAATATTAGTTATTTTAATGCCTAGTTACAATATAAGTGGTTTTTTTATAAATATATTCCTTAATAACAAAGTTTCTTTTTAACTCACTTTTTCTGTCTGTTAATGTTGTTATAGTTGTTGCTAGTAACTATGCCCTTAGAGGTCTCTAGAGGCACTTAAGGTGGTGGGGGGTTCAAAATGACCCCTCCATTTTTTTTAAATTTTTAAATATTTTCAAATAGATAAGCTTTTCAATAATTAGGGTAATGTTAATATTAGATTTGTCCTATTGATTTCAAAATTTACATGATGATTCCTGTAACAGTTAGGTACAGTTTAGTAAGGGTAGCATCTATATAACCATTATTAAAAGGTATGTGTGGCCATTTGAAACATTTTAAAATTTTTCTGCATTTTGGAACAATGATTCCTTGGACAAAAAGGTACAATATCTTAATGAAAATGTAAGCATGTCCTTAAAAGTACCTAATATTTATGCAGGTTTTCAATATATTTCTAAACAATTTTGTTTGAACTTATAAATTAACATTTTGCTTCATCAGTTATAACACTCAACAGTTTTAATGTTCCTTTATCCTTCCATCTGATTTCAGAGCTATGTTTTTATGAATGTCTTCATCCTAATTTATATAAAAATAAAGGAATTATTACCAATTTTTAATGGAGTTTTCTGTTATTGGTCATTTTGCAGCAGTAAATAAGGGCTTTCAAAGTCTAAGGGGTTAAAATACACCCCTTTTACCCCCATTTTAGACTTCTATGCTCTCTACTATTTTTTCACAATCCTCCTTGTTTACTATCTGTTTTCTAAAATTTTCAGAACTTTTTCAATTTTACTATAAGAATAAAGGATGATAGAATGCAAACTTCATAGAAGTTCTTATCTTCCATTGGTTGTTATGTTTCTTGTTCTAATAATATCTATCTATGGTCCTCCTAATCCTAATCAAGGTATCTATCTATCCATCTATATATCTATCTATCCTACTATGCTTGTCATGTTTAGTGTTCTAATAATATCTATCTATGGACCTCCTAATCCTAATCAAGGTATCTATCTATCCATCTATATATCTATCTATCTTCCTTTGCTTGTTATGTTTCTTGTTCTAATAATATCTATCTATGGACCTCCTAATCCTAATCAAGGTATCTATCTATCCATCCATATATCTATCTATCTTCCTATGCTTGTTATGTTTCTTGTTCTAATAATATCTATCTATGGACCTCCTAATCCTAATCAAGGTATCTATCTATCCATCTATGTATCTATCTATTTAACTTATCTTGTTATGTTTCTTGTTCTAATAATATCTATCTATGGACCTCCTAATCCTTATCAAGGTATCTATCTATCCATCTATATATCTATCTATCCTAATCAAGGCATCTGTCTATCCATCTATGTATCTATATATCTAACTATGCTTGTTATGTTTCTTGTTCTAATAATATCTATCCATCTATGTATCTATCTATTTAACTTATCTTGTTATTTTTCTTGTTCTAATAATATCTATCTATGGTCCTCCTAATCCTAATCAAGGTATCTATCTATCCATCTATGTATCTATATATTCAACTATGCTTGTTATGTTTCTTGTTCTAATAATATCTATCTATGGACCTCCTAATCCTAATCAAGGTATCTATCTATCCATCTATACAAGGTGTTTAAAAAAACTGCGTTTTCCAGTTTTTGGAATCAACCAAAAGGAGCATGAAAAAAATAGTTATATGTCCATATTCTCTGTAAAAATGTACATAACATTTACTTAAGGTGTTTTTCGATATCTCTAAAAGTGCGGCTGTACTGATAGGTACATGTAGGGTAAAAATGCCTGATGTTAAAACTGTGATAACAATTATAATCAAATAACTCATTTATTGTGCAACATATAGGTTTAAAAGTGCAATATTAAAGTAACAAAAGGTTAAATCAATGTCTCCATTTGAGATTTTTTACATATTTTCTTTTTTTGGCTACATGCAAAGAGCTTTTTAGGTTCTGCAGATTCTACTTTTTTCTATTTTTCCTTTGCAGAGTCATTTTAGTACGGATTCTCTTATAATACAAATAACTTTTTATTTCATTTCAATATCTTCAAATATAAGCAAGATATCATGCTTCAGATTGTCACTAAAAAGGCCTTTTCTTTAATAACTTGCTATTTGAGTTAATATGTCATGTATCAATCAAAGGGATTAGGAGATTAAAGGGGGAGGAGTGAGGAACGAACTTGAAGATTTTTAATACTATGAAATTGAATTATAATTAAAGCAAGAATAAAGTTAATCATTTGTTTTATAAAAATAAGCATTTTTAAGTTAGATTTAAAATGTAATTATTAGAATATTTCGTTGATTATCATTTTCAAGTAAAAAGAAGAATTTAGTTGAACATTATAACCCTAAATTCTACAAGAACAAAGCAACTCACATACATTTTGAATTCTTTAAGCTCTAAAAAGTGCTATTGTTTCAAGAGATATTAAAAAACACCTTTAATAAAATTTATCCATATTTTTATAGAGAATAAGAATATATAATTATTTTTTTTATACTCCTAATGGTTGTTTCCCAAAACTGGAAAACGCAGTTTTTTCTGAAACACCTTGTATATCTATCTATCTTACTCTGCTTGTTACGTTTCTTGTTCTAATAATATCTATCTATGGACCTCCTAATCCTAATCAAGGTATCTATCTATCCATCTATATATCTATCTATCCTACTATGCTTGTTACGTTTCTTGTTCTAATAATATCTATCTATGGACCTCCTAATCCTAATCAAGGTATCTATCTATCCATCTATATATCTATCTATCTTCCTATGCTTGTTATGTTTCTTGTTCTAATAATATCTATCTATGGACCTCCTAATCCTAATCAAGGTATCTATCTATCCAACTATATATCTATCTATCCTACTATGCTTGTTATGTTTCTAGTTCTAATAATATCTATCTATGGACCTCCTAATCCTAATCAAGGTATCTATCTATCCATCTATATATCTATCTATCTTCCTATGCTTGTTATGTTTCTTGTTCTAATAATATCTATCTATGGACCTCCTAATCCTAATCAAGGTATCTATCTATCCATCTATATATCTATCTATCTTCCTATGCTTGTTATGTTTCTTGTTCTAATAATATCTATCTATGGACCTCCTAATCCTAATCAAGGTATCTATCCATCCATCTATATATATATATCTATCCTACTATGCTTGTTATGTTTCTTGTTCTAATAATATCTATCTATGGACCTCCTAATACTAATCAAGGTATCTATCTATCCATCTATACAAGGTGTTTAAAAAAACTGCGTTTTCCAGTTTTTGGAATCAACCAAAAGGAGCATGAAAAAAATAATTATATGTCCATATTCTCTGTAAAAATGTACATAACATTTACTTAAGGTGTTTTTCGATATCTCTAAAAGTGCGGCTGTACTGATAGGTACATGTAGCGTAAAAATGCCAGATGTGATAACAATTATAATCAAATAACTCATTTATTGTGCAACATATAGGTTTAAAAATGCAATATTAAAGTAACAAAAGGTTAAATCAATGTCTCCATTTGAGATTTTTTACATATTTTCTTTTTTTGGCTACATGCAAAGAGCTTTTTAGGTTCTGCAGATTTTACTTTTTTCTATTTTTCCTTTGCAGAGTCATTTTAGTACGGATTCTCTTATAATACTGTGCACATTAAAGAATAAAACAAATAACTTTTTATTTCATTTCAATATCTTCAAATATAAGCAAGATATCATGCTTCAGATTGTCGCTAAAAAGGCCTTTTCTTTAATAACTTGCTATTTGAGTTAATATGTCATGTATCAATCAAAGGGATTAGGAGATTAAAGGGGGAGGAGTGAGGAACGAACTTGAAGATTTTTAATACTATGAAATTGAATTATAATTAAAGCAAGAATAAAGTTTATCATTTGTTCTATAAAAATAAGCATTTTTAAGTTTAAAATGTAATTATTAGAATATTTCGTTGAGTATGCTATAATATCGTTTTCAAGTAAAAAGAAGAATTTAGTTGAACATTATAACCCTAAATTCTACAAGAACAAAGCAACTCACATACATTTTGAATTCTTTAAGGTCTAAAAAGTGCTATTGTTTCAAGAGATATTAAAAAACACCTTTAATAAAATTTATCCATATTTTTATAGAGAATAAGAATATATAATTTTTTTTTTCAAACTCCTAATGGTTGTTTCCCAAAACTGGAAAACGCAGTTTTTTTCTGAAACACCTTGTATATCTATCTATCTTACTCTCCTTGTTACGTTTCTTGTTCTAATAATATCTATCTATGGACCTCCTAATCCTAATCAAGGTATCTATCTATCCATCTATGTATCTATCTATTTAACTTATCTTGTTATGTTTCTTGTTCTAATAATATCTATCTATGGACCTCCTAATCCTAATCAAGGTATCTATCTATCCATCTATATATCTATCAATTTAACTTATCTTGTTATGTTTCTAGTTCTAATAATATCTATCTATGGACCTCCTAATCCTAATCAAGGTATCTATCTATCCATCTATATATCTACAGGGTGGGGCAAATAAGACCGGACAAATTCTAACTTCTAAACAAATGAACATAAAATCGTCAATTTTAAAGATTTTATTGAATTTTAAAAACTGGCAAGCAAAATAGGTATATAACTATTAGAATATTCAATAAAATCGCCGCCAGCCTCAATCACCGCCTTCACCCGCCCCCTGAACCGCCCGCAGGCCCTGGTCATCATGTCCCTGTCCAAGCTGGCGAATTTCTCCTTGATGGTGGCAATGAGGGAGGTCTTTGTTGTATAGGCACGTCTATTGGTGCATGCTTCAAAGTAGCCCCAGGCCCAAAAGTCCATTGAATTAAATTCAGGCTGCTGGGAGGCCCTATTTCCTTAGGAACGTGAGTAACCGCAGGATCCAAATTCCCCCAACTTTAACGCTACCCTTTGACACGGAGGCTCTTATTTGGACCACAGTTGAGCTGGAACGACGTTCTATACATTTTTGGAAATGGCATGAAGATTCAGCTAGGGTTGTCAGCGCAATCCATAGTCTAAAATGAGTTTTAGGTTCCTAATGGGTCTCTATCGACTAGAACCGAGAAATTTTCATGATGTTACACAATTTTTGACAACTTAAAATCTGCCACGTTTCACTTTGCCGGAGTACTACAGTCAAGCCACTTTAGATAGAGAGCTCTAGTATTTTATATTATCTTATTTATGTATCTAACAGTATCCCCAGCAAATTGCATAACTCTACCCCATCTACAGATGGGCTGAGATTCGATTTAGTGGGCCCTAGTCGAGGATCCAGATTATTCAACCGGCGCATTTCGAATCTGCCTTGTTGAACATAAGCGCGGCCAGCTCGGAATACGAGCCCATCTTCGTCCAAAGATTTTTTTTGCTTAAAGGTAATTACCTAAGCTTTTTATAGTGGGGTCAAACGTCCTGATTGGTCAAGTAGTTTTGGCGCTATGGCCGTTTAATGTTTGTCCGGTCTTATTTGCCCCACCCTGTATCTATCTTCCTATGCTTGTTATGTTTCTTGTTTTAATAATTTCTTTCTATAGACCTCCTAATCCTTATCTATCTGACAATCTCTTTGAAATATGTATATATATATCAATTTACATATATTTATTTACCAATTTACTAACTATTTATCTATTCAGATGATTGTACAGGAATAATTCTGTGTGTTGTTTATTTACTATAAGATTAGATACCCATTACATTTATGCATCCATTAGTATGATTGTAATAATGTAATTAGTAATAAGTGTATAAATTTAATCATATTTATTGTAATAACACTTCTGACATTGTAGAAGTAACAATTTTTAATCAAATGATTAATACTTTCATAATAGTTTTACAGGATTTTAATATGCTGAAGTTGAACATTAAATCTTTGAACAATAAAATTATATACTTCCAAATCAATTTGTAATTCTTGTTTTAGTTTCTGTATAACTTTCTCATTCTGCTCTGGATGAGGATTCACATTTTCTCTTGAGTTATTTTTAGAACAAGCTTTAGATGCTCCCTTAAAGTAGCCT
>NW_027649604.1:0-56026 GCF_053477335.1 Acartia tonsa | reverse complement strand
AACAGAGAATAATAGTTTCAGGTTAGATTTTCAAAAATCCAAAGTTGATTTTTCTGTGGAGAGTCCTTTTAAATAGATGACAAATTTTCCCCTGTCAATATATCCACTTATTATATATCCATTCACCTGACAAAATTCACGCGACTAACTGACTGGCTGAAACACAAATATTCATTGCACGTGATTTAGAAACTTGAGCAGGCATCTCAAGGGATAAGACAATGGCTTAAAAATATTTGCACGCCACCAATCATGATAAACTAAATTATCCCTTCTATTAATGTAAATATTGGTAGAAAATTTGTTAGATATAATAAAAGTATAATAAAAGTTTTTTTTATAAAACTTTGGGTACCAGTATTATTTAAGAGTCCGTTGTCCCCTCCCTCTATGTACATTGTACAAATCCGCTTGCTAATATACAAAGTTCGGCTCACATGAAGGAGACTAGCACCGAAATCGAAGAATGAAGAAAGCTAGCACCTAATGTCTCAAAGTGAAGAAAGGTAGCACCCAAAATCTAATATGAATAAATAAAATAATAAACATATTAAATATTAGTTAATTGATTAAATAAGATAAATCTAATATGAATAAATATGAATAATCCTTATACTAACGTAACAGGATGTCTGTGTGTTTGTGTGTCTGTACCTTAACAGGGTAGCTTCTCATAGGTCCCAGAAAAGTTTATAACTATTTTCTTGGGGGGGTGGGACACCCCCACCCCCCCCCCCCAAAAAAAAAAAACTCTTTTAAAATCTAAAAAAAGAAATTGGGTTATTAAATTCGACTGTCTTCTCCTCAAGTGCCCCTGGAGGCCTCTAGGGGCGTATCCGCTAGTAATACATAAATTGCTCCTCCCTCTTTCTCACACAAAATATGCCCCGGCCCTTTTACACCCAAAATCTCTCCCACTATTAGAAATCTTGTAAATCTTAAGGATGAAGAATCCTAGCACCAAATGGTGTAGAATGAAGGAGACTAGCACCGGTGCTAGTCTCCTTCATGTGAGCCCAAAGTTCTACTACGTTGCAAATTTTGTCTATTAAAAATTCTTTTTAGATAAACATTGCAAAAAACTATTTATTAATTCTCGGTATAAATAGCTATTTGCAAAATATATTTACATAAATTTTTTACAACTTTGGACACTTTTTTCGTAAGGTTTTTTCTGTCTATAAATTAAGTTTACTTTTAACATCCAGCTAAACAAATCAAAATTCAATAAAAGTCCCCAAAGATGTTAAGCAAACAAATAAGAAAACCTTATTATAAAACTTTGGGGACTAGTGTAAAGACAACCCTATGTCCCCCCCCCCTCTTGGGCGATTTCTCTTGGGAGGGTGATTGTACCCTCCCCCAAAATAGTTATAAACCTTACCAGAACCCATGAGAATCTACCCTGTTAAGGAGAACCCGATCGGTTCAGCGGCTAGCGAGATCCTTCGGTACAAACACACTTACACACAAACACACAAACATCCTGTTACTTTAATATAAAGATTTAAAGTAAATGTTTTCCTTAATCCAGGTTTTTTATCTGGTCAATTCTAAAATATTTAATTAATTTGTTTGTCTGTCTGCACTGAAGGAACTCGCTAACCGCTGAACCGATATGGTTCTCCTTTGCAGTGAAGATTTTCATTCTGGTTTTGGGAAGGATTAAAACTTTTTTGTTGAGGAAAGCGCCTCTAGAAAATAAATAACAAAAAATATCATTTTATGATTTACTGGCTACATAGCCGTTGTTTTTAAAAGCTTTCTATAATTAGGGTAGATCCGTACGTACGTCCGTCACTCTAGCAACTCTATAATCATTACAAGAATGTCCGTACGTCCAATTTAAACATGTTGATTTTTTTACTTTTTTAACAACAAATTTCTATGTGATCTAATTATCCGATTGATTTGATTTTTGGTATGTTAATTCCTGGGACAACAAAGTATAATGTTATAAGAGAAGCAACTCTATATTCAAGTCCTAAAATGTAAGTATGTCCATAAACATTATCCTGTATGAAGCAGTTTTTCAACAAATTTATTTACAATTTTACTTCTACTCTTATACAACATTTATATTCTGATAATTCAGTTCTGACACTATATAAGTGTTAATGTCCGTTTGTCCTAACTTTTCAGTGCTTCGCTTTTATGGATGTTGTCATCTTTGTTTTTTTTTAATAAAGACGGCTTTAAAGAATATTAGCAAAGACTATACGAATTTTTGACCTATTATTTTCTCCTCTAGCATCTATATAGGAGCTCTGTTTTTCTGAAATATAACAAAACTAAAACCATTTCGGGACCCATGTGAAGCATCCCTAAAAAGGAGAACTTAATCAGTTGGCGAGATCTTAGCAGACACACAAATATAAATATAGGATGATTTTCTTTATTTTTACATGTTCTTTAAATACTTCTTAATAAACATACGTGTTTACTACGTTGTAGTTACAAAAGATTCAGTTACATAAACATCATACATGGCTTGTATAACACGTTATCCTCCTTTTGCGTTCGCGGATTTTTGAAACTTTCTATTGCCAAAATCACACCTTGTTATAGCCCTAAAATGTTTTGTGATTTTATGTAGTTTTAGAAACCGTAGTTACTAAAATATGCTTGTGTAAGCCACGAGGTTTTAGCATATTTTGCAAAACAGCACAAAAACTTTATTTTTTAGCAAAAATTTCTATTTATGCACATTTTACATATATGAGGTTTCTGCAAATTTTTTGCTCAGTGCTTTCAATAAAAATACTAAGCGAGTAAAAAATTAGACTTACCCCTGTAAATGTTTAAAATAAATTGAAAAAAGAAGAGTGGAGGGGGTTCTTTTGTCTAACTCTTGCAGGGTGGCAATCACCCTAGAACCTGTGGGGGCGGAGTTACCCTGCACCAAACTTAACCTAACCTAATCTAGCCTTATAAAGAATTAGACATGAAAAATGAACCCCCTTCCCCCCTATATTCAATGAACATAAAAATATGGGGAGTGGGTAGTTTTTTATGATCTTGTCACCTTTTATAACTGAAAATACAATTTAGCTTCATTGTAAGCCTATATTATAATCCTCAGTTTAAGGACAAATTTTTCCTTCCCCTTCTCACTCATTCCCATTCTTTCTCTCAGAGGTTTTGCTTTCCCTTTTCTCTGACTCCGAAAGTATACCCCCCCCCCCAACTTATTTATTTCTTACTACATAAGTTCATTCATATAAAAAGGGGGATAGGTCAATGAAGAATAAAGTAAGTAAAGTAGTGGGACAAAATTCAGCCATGTGACGTCATAAAAATGAGGGATTATCCATCTTTTTTTTAGCGGTTTTCTTTCCCACTTCTCCTCATTTTTATGACGTCTCGTAGCTGATTTTTGAGTCACTTTGTCCTACTGCAAATTTTTGGACATTACCAATTACGTTGCATTGAAATTAATGGCGGAAAATATTGGACATGTGTTTTGTAATCCTTTATTCCAGTACCTCTTATCCTTGGAGAATTTACTTGTTTTTCTCCGTCAAAATTCCGTTCTTCTCGTCCGTCATATGTATACTTATAATAAAGTAACAGGATGGCTATCTGTTTGTCTGTCTGTCTGTAACGAAGAATCTAGCTAACCGCTAAACCTTTATGGTTCTTCTTTACAGGGTAGCTTATCGTAGGTCCTAGGAAGTTTTATAACTATTTTAGGGGAGAGTCCTCCCAAGAGAAATCGCCCCCAAAAAAATTTAAGGAATGGTCAATTTCGCTTGGGGTATTGTAGTACTCTCCCTCAAAATAGTAATAAACCTTCCCTAGACCATATTGAAAAGGAAAACCATAGCAGTTCAGCGGTTAGTGAGATACTTCGGTACATACCGACTGACATCCTGTTACTTTTATATAAGGATGAATTTTAAAACTTATCAATGTTGTCATGCTTGATATGTATCTATTTATAATAAAAAGTAGCTTGATGTCTGTCCGTACGTCCGTCCGTCTGTCTGTCCGTCCGTCCGTCTGTCCCTTAAGATCTCGGTAACCACTGAACCGATCGGATTCTACTCTTCAGGGAATATACCTACTAGTCCTGTGGTGGTTTTAGGCTCTTTTCTTGGGGGGTGGGTCACCCCAAACCCCCCCCCCCCAAAAAAACAAAAAAATCCCCCCCATTTGTTTTTTTGGTGAAGATTCCCTTTTTTTCTTCGCCTTTTTTTTTTGATCACCTATTGGGGCAAAGCCTCTAGAGGCTAGGGGCGAAGCCGCTAGTATATGTATATAGAACACCACATGTAAAAGTACATCTAGTTAAGCGGACCCAAAGCCATGGATCTCAAGGGATAAGACAATGGCCGATTATGTACTTTCCAAATGATTTTAAACAAAATTACACCTTCTTTAGATTAAAATCATTGGTTCAAAGTTTTATGGAACCAATTAATAACAATTCAATAAAAGTTTCCAAAGTTTTTAAGCCTACGAAGAAGAAACATTATGATAAAACTTTGGAGACTAGTGTAATAAACAGCCCATTGTCCCTTCCCGCCCTGACCAAAAGCCCACATTTTATTTTGCGTTGTAGACTAAAGAATCTAGAAACATATGTTTTTTGCTCAACTTTCCTGTTACCTAGTTTTCCCAACAAATCCTGTACACATTTTTCCAGTATGGCTTCCAAACCGATTAATATCCGCTGGATTATAACTGGATCTCAGCCATACTGGAAAAGCATGTATATCATTAAAGACATTATGGATCCTAAGATCGAACAAAACTGTTTTTAATCTAATCCCTTTTGATATTTTATTATTTGCAGAAAGCTGACTATAATACGATGCGATCAATAATTATATATCATTGACACTAGCTCCCGACACAAAAAAACCTACTACTTTATATTAAAGGATAGGATAGTATAAACATTTATAGACAGACATTCACACATCTTATAAAAAGACAGACAGATAGATAGACAGACATTCACACATCTTACAAGCAGACAGACAGATAGATAGACAGACATTCACACATCTTACAAACAAACAGACAGATAGGTAGACAGACATTCACACATCTTACAAACAAACAGACAGATAGATAGACAGACTTACACACATCTTATAACAAGACAAACAGATAGATAGACAGACATACACACATTTTATAAACAGACAGACAGGTAGATAGACAGACATACACACATCTTATAAAAAGACAGACAGATAGATAGACAGACATACACACATCTTATAAAAAGACAGACAGATAGATAGACAGAAATACACACATCTTATAAACAGACAGACAGGTAGATAAACAGACATACACACATCTTATAAAAAGACAGACAGATAGACAGACAGACATACACACATCTTACAAACAGACAGACATACAAACATCTTATAAAAAGACAGACAGGTAGATAGACAGACATACACACATCTTATAAAAAGACAGACAGATAGATAGACAGATATTCACACATCTTACAAGCAGACAGACAGATAGATAGACAGACATACACACATCTTACAAACAGACAGACAGATAGATAGACATATATACATACACACATCTTACAAGCAGAAAGACAGATAGATAGACAGACATACACACATCTTACAAACAGACGGACAGATAAATAGACAGACATTCACATATCTTACAAGCAGACAGAAAGATAGATAGACAGACATACACACATCATACAAACAGACCTTACAAAAAAAGATAGACAAACAGACAGACAGACATACACACATCTTACTAACAGACAGACAGATAGATAGATAGACATACAATATCCTACAAACATTCACCCCAAAATATAAAATAACAAGAATGAATTTTACTTGATTTTTCCCTGTGCAAAAATTTGACTATTTATATAAATTAGAGTATAAGGCCATTGGACAGTCGAAAAAATTTGGAAACATTGAAAAGAGTGGTCTACCTAGCCCCTAGCCTCTAGAGGTAAGCGACTAATTTCAATAAAGTAACCTAAAACCACCCCACGACATACACAGTTTCCCAAAGAAGTATACAACCAAATCGGAACAGTATTTTCCGAGATCATTAACTTCAGACATATATATTATTAAAAAAAATTTTCTTTGTTTGTTAAAAGCGAATCTTTTCTGAAAATCAACAAATGGTTTTGGGAATATAAACACAGCCAGTTAGCAGAAAACAATTTTCTAGCTTCGAAAAATATCTATAATACATCTATATTCTATACTATATATATCTGATATAGTGAATATATGTCTTAATAAATTCCCTATAGACTTCCTGGTAATGGTTAAAGAGATACCTTGAATTCTACCCATCTGTTACAGGAATCATCATGTTTAAAGTTGAAAATGAGATGAGCAGACTTTGAACACAATGACATTTTTAATTAAAGAGTAGCTTTGCTACTTTATTAGACGAATTAAACTAAATGGAGGGGGGGAGAAAGAAAACTGAGGGGAAAGAAGAAGAAAAGGGGAAAATGGTGCTGTTCGGGGGGGGGGGGGGGTAGGATTGTTAAAAAAAGGGTAAATGAAATATTGCAAAAAAGGGGGGAATGAAAGAGAAAGGGTTGGGATGGGGGGGGGGGGGGTTCTAAAAGTCGTCTGAAGGAGACTACTGCCCTGTATTATTAAATAACGTCGCAGCGAAATTAATAGCTAAACAAGGACTAATAAGTCCATAAGAAGGTTACTTGTTGTCTGGTGCTTCGCCCCCTAGCATATAGAGGCTCTATATTCAAAGAGATATATATGGGCAGAAAAATAGCCAAAAACCACCTTAGGACCTATAAGAAGCTTTTCTGTAAATAAGAACCATATCGGTTCAGCGGTTAGCGAGATCCTTTGCTACAGACAAAAAAAGCTTACTACTTTATGTAATAGGCTTGGTATCCAAAGGCAATCATCATCGGTGATGTACACAATTGTCTTATCTCTTCAGATCCCTGAATATAAAATTAGAATTAGCATTTGATTGGTTGATTCATTAAGTTGAGTGTGCTAACTTTTCAACCACTAAATTTAATGTTCAGAAGGGGTAATTTAGTGTACCATCATCGGTAATGTATATCATTTCATCATCAATTGTCTTATCCCCTAAGATCCCTGAAAATGAAAAATAATTAAACTTGTTGCCCTAACAACATTGGGGACTTGTATTAAATTTTTACTGTTATGTTGAGCCTCCAAACTTTTCAACCACTGATTTAATCTCCAAAAGGGGTGATTTTGTGTATCATCATTGGGGTGTGTACATCAATTTATAGGCCATTTCTTTACCTCTTAAGATTCCTGAAAATGAAATTTGCCTAAAGTTATATTATATGTAGTTTAAAATTTTAGCGCTAGGGGTCTCAATTCTACTTTTTTTTGGTGATATTTTTTTTATTTTTACATGAAGGATAAATTTAATTGTAATGAACATAATTATTTATTTAAAGCACAATGTTTACAAAATTAAGAAACAAAATAATTTTTTTTTTATATTGGTCAGTGAATGTTTGAAATTATTTTTGATGACAAACTTTTAACACACGGTAGTAGGTACTCATCAATAAATCTATATTCGTAACCTGCGTTGTGTTGCTCCTGGAGTAAAAAAAAGACGCGTTAATTATGTAGGGTTTAGTCAATGACAAACCTTGTAGACTTCAGACATGAGTAGCTATACACGTTAAGAGGGAGGGGACAATGGGTTTAAAAGTCCCCAAAGTTTTAAATAATGTATTTATTCGAATCTTGTGGATAGGAACCGGTTCTCATCCATACAAAAAAACTATGTCTAGCATCGTATTATATCAAGCTTTCTACGAATATAAAAATGTACAATCATAAGATTAAACCAGATTTTTTAGCCCCGAGTTGCCGAAGGCACCGGCTAAAAAAACTGATTTTAATCATATAATTGTACATTCTATATCCGCGGAAAGCTGTTTATAATACGATGCGAGAAATAACTATTCTTGTTCGTTGGCTTAACAACTTTGGCACTTTTTAGTGAATTTTGATTGGTTGATTCAAAAAGTTAAGTGTTCAAAAGTTTTAACCAATAATTTTAATCTACAGTTTTATGCATCACCATTGTAAAACAATAAATCGGCCATTGTCTTATCCCATTAGACCTTTACACCTCAAACAAGTGAATAAATATCTCATGCTATTCTAATACACACACACAACTTAGTATACATGTGCTTTTGAAGATCAACACTTTACATTATTGTTTTATACACATTTTCTAAGTGAAGCTTTGTTTTAGTCAAGGTCCGTCAATGATGTTTAGCCCTTTTCTTTAATTTAGTTAGGTTAGAATTGTCCTAGAGATTTCAAACCTTAGCTAAAGATTCCTGTAACAGTTATGTACGATTTAGAAATCCTAGCAACTCTATAATCGTTACCAGAAAGTCCGTACGTCCATATCCTAAATATAAGATTATGTTCTTATACTGTATCCTGTATTTAAGCAATTTTTGTACAATTTTTAGCATAGGATACGAATAAAATAATAAAATTTGTGTATAACACGTTAATGTTCAGGGTTGATCATTGTCCCTGTTAGAGCAGCTATACCCTTCTTATCTATTAGGGCAGCTACTCTAAAATTATCATAAACATAAAATATTATAAACACCTTCTCTCTCTTTGTCTTTTAATCTACACATTCAAAGGGGTAATTTTGTTGGGTACTATATGGGATGGACATCAATTTATCGTCTTTTGTCTTATCCCTTAAGATTCCGTAGTTAGATAGACAGATAATAGATAGATAGGTAGATAGATAGCTGATATTCAAGCACATATAGATATAACGCGCACATGTGCTTGCGCGCTAAAGTCACACACCTTGATGTACTTTTCATACTGTATAAAACATTCAATAGTTAAAACAAGGATGACAAGATCCATAAAAGCGAAAAAGCTCTGAAATATAATAGTAGAATAAACAAACATGAACAACTAATATGCAGAGTATTAATTTAAAAGTATAAACAAAACTGTACATATTTTATTACACATGGAAATTTATCTGTCTATTTATTAAAATTATCTTAGAAGTGGCTTCATTAGATTTTTAGGTCTAATTTTGTTTATTTTAATTGGAGATGTATATCAATTAATAAGTCTTATAAAGAAGGCGAAAAAATAGATTATATAATTTATTTTCGAGAAGTATGGGAAGGTTGCGTGATTAAATTACAAATATAATTATTTCTTAATGTTTATATTTTAGCAGTAAGCAAAGAGAGATGGTACAATTAAAGATAAATAAGGTTTAAGCCCCAATTTATTAAACATATGAATCAACATGTAATTGTATTATTGTAATTATTTGAAACCAACGATTAAGAGAACCTTATTACTACATACGATGGATTTAGTATTATATAGAGATGCTTCGCTTATAAAACTGTACCTTGTTGTAATAGGAATCAGTATTAAAAAATCAGATGCACAGGATAATTTAAAAATACAAAGAAAGTAAAAAAAATCAGCTTGTACGTGGACATACGGACTTTCTGGTAACGATTATTGAGTTGCCACGCTTTTTAAGTTGTGCTTAAGTACTTCAGGAAACATCATGCAAAGTTTGAAATCGATAGTAAAACTCTATCATGTCTAAACTAATGAAAAAGCTATCCGTTTCTGACGGACGGACGGACAGAGTGACCCTAATTATAGAAAAGCTTCGCATTTAAAAAAACATTATCATTTTATTTAGTCTCTGTAATCATACATGAACAAGGATGACAACATCAATAAAAGCGAAGCACTAAAACGGTAGGACAAACGGACATTAACACTTGTATAGTGTCAGAACTAAATAATCAGAATATAAATGTACATATAAGAGTCAACGCAAAATTGTAAGTAAATTTGTTCAAAAAACTGCTTGATACAGGATAATGTTTATGGACATATATTATTTTGAAGCCGGCTGTGAAAAAAAGTGGCTTCGAAAAAGAGAGAATATATGCTATTAAGTAAGATTTCTTAGTATTTATATAGTAAAACTCCATATATAAAATTGCAGCCGGCTTCAAGATTTTTTGAAATTTTAGTGATTTTTTCACATATATTTTTTCAATAAATTCCTTTGATTAATTACCATTCTCAGATTTCGAGGAAAATGAAATTTTTTTTAAATAAGGGAAAATCAATAAAAATAAATTTTTTAAATTATTAAGTTAAAAAATCACTAAACTTGTCATGATCGCTTCTAGTTTAGTTGGAGTTTACCTAAATGAATCTTTGAACCATTAAACCTAACTTTCTTGTTTATTGACCAATTTCAACCAATTTTTTTTCTTTCACCTGGATATTCATTGGAGATTCCAAATTTTATATCGTACTTTACCTAAAATGACTATTTGAACCATTAAATCCAACTTTCTTGTTTATTTACCAATTTCAACCAATTTTTTTCCTTTCACCTGGATATTAATTGGAGATTACAAATCTGATATCGTAGTTTACCTAGATTGACTCTCTGAACCACTAAACTCAAATTCCTTGTTTATGGACTGATTTCACCAAAATTTTCTATCTTTCTATCTATATATCTATCTATCTATCTATCTAACGGACTATCTATATATCTATCTATCTATCTAACGGACTATCTATATATCTATCTATCTATCTAACGGACTATCTATCTATCTAACGAACTATCTATCTATCTAACGGACTATCTATCTATCTATCTATCTAACGGACTATCTATCTATCTAACGAACTATCTATCTATCTAACGGACTATCTATCTATCTAACGAACTATCTATCTATCTAACGGACTATCTATCTATCTATCTAACGGACTATCTATCTATCTATCTTACGAACTATCTATCTATCTCTCTATCTATCTAACGAACTATCTATCAATCTAACGGACTATCTATCTATCTAACGGACTATCTATTTATCTATCTATCTATCTAACGGACTATCTATCTATCTATCTATCTATCTAACGGACTATCTATCTATCTATCTAACAGACTATCTATCTATCTATCTATCTATCTATCTAGCTAGCTTACTAACTATCTATTTATCCATCAAACGGACTATCTATCTATCTTTCTATGTATCTATATTTCGATTTTTCTATCTCTCACAGCCCCCGGGATAATTGTAAAATGCTAAATCTTTTTAAGAAAGTAACATATGTCTGTTAGTGTGTAGCATAAGATCTTGATAACTGCTGAACCAATATAAGTTTAATAAGTTAATAAGAAATTGAAAGTAAGATATTTAACAAATTGTTGTTTTAAACTCAAATATTTATTGTCAAGTGTCCCTTCATAACTACAAAACTTCTAGCTGTTGTAAAGTAATAAAAAGGGTACATTGAAAAAAAAATATTTTGGTTTCTTGTGTTATAGACAGAACATGGAAAGGCTAAGTGCTAACGCATAAAGAAATAATTGCTAAAGTGGGTATGTAAAACATAGGAGTGAAGCAAAAAGTTGTGTACGTTTGTGCTGTTTTGTCAACCACACTGTTTTAAAGTTTTAAATACACACAACAAATGTCAAGTTTAATCGTCCAATGTTTCCTGTTACCCAATAAAAAATATTCTTACACAAAAGTGTTTCTTATAATAATAGAAATATTTTATTTTTCAAGGAATCTTAATGATGACATTGGGTGGTTTTGATTACTGCCTTCCCACTCCATTAGACCTTTGTCTGAAAGTCTTAACTATGCATGGCAATGATACAAATGTATTTTTAATTCAACAATTATATGCTTAAGAAAGTAAATGTATTATACTAAAGTAAATGTTTCCCTATCCCTTTTAAAAACATATCTTTAACTATTTTTCATATATGAAAAACTTTTCAAAATAAATAAAAATCAAAATTTAAATAAATACAAAAAAATGAGTATTATGCTTTAATTAATTTACGTGGGATAAAAGGTCATACAAACATTTCACACACTCCCCGTGGGGCTAAAATATATTCATGGATGAAGTTAACAGTAAAGTGACCAGGAATAAATATCCAATACTTAGTAACAACATTTTTATTACAATTAGTTAAATTTTTAAAAATTAACATTTGTAAAGAAGAAGTATGTATCTATATTTCTGGGTAAAATAGTCTTAAACATGTTCTGGTCTAAATTAAAGATTTATGAAATAAAATATAATTTATACCTTTCTTCATAAAAATACCAAAATCTTTCTCTTGTATTTTTTTCCTTTTTTACTGAATTATTTGAAACTAAAACACAAAATGAAACGTGTGAAAAAAGGGATAGGGAGAATAAAATAATACTCAACATTGACAAACAACATTTCCAATAATGATAAACTAAATTACCCCTTCTGCACATTAAAATAAATTGTTAAAAAGTTTGATACAATCATATAAAAAATCAATAAAAATACCAAAGTTTTGAATCAATAAACAAATAATGTAGTTAGAAAGCTTTGGGTACCAGTGAAAATGTAGCCTATCGTCCACATCATCCCTGAAATATCAATACATGGGGCCAAAGGACATTTCCAAAAACTATATTCTAAAAATAGTAAAAAGTAATATAGTATCTGTATGTTTTAGCTATAAAATTTTTGTTACGTTAGAAAAATGGATTATAAAGTTTGATATCCCATTTCCAAGATATTTTGCTTCAAACAAAAAAACTTATCTAATGGGTCATAGCCAATAGAACCTGTACTTTTGAGAGATTGTGTTTAAAAAAAGCATTAAACCATTGCATGTTATAGTATACATACAAAAAAATCACATTTAATTATTATAATATAAAGTTGTATTACTGTGTAATTTGTATTTATAAAACATCTAATTTTAAAATCATTTATTTATCTTTATTTTCCAGCTAAAATTGTTCTATATTTGTTAAATTTTTATTTCTATTTGAGCTTAACTTAAACATTTTTCTTATCATCCAATAATAGGATACTTTTTTTGAGGAAAAGTAGCGCAGCAACTCTACTTTATTTCAGCTTTATTCAAATAGTGGCCATACATACTCAGTACAGTCTTCCCTACATCTAGAGATTTACTTTCTTATTAAAGAAGCGCAGCTACTAAAAACTTTTGCTGCAGATACAACTATTTCCACTTACCTTTGTTTATTATCTAATTATCTAAGACTAAATATATTTTTAAAAGATTAAGATCTAACTTCAAGTGAGTTATAGCCTAGATTTGCTACAATTAAATGAACTATAAGAATAGAAGTTTTGAAATTATGGATAATTTTGAGCGTAATCACTCCTTTACCAATGCAACAATGTGAAAGAGAACTAATGGTCCAATGGTTAGCGAGATTCTTGGTACACACAGGCAGAAAGACAAACTCACACCCATACGCACAGTCACAATGTTACTCTAATCTAATTTAAGAATAGTTACCAACAAAGTAAAATTGTTAAAAGCGAAGCTTTTCTATAATAAGGGTCGGTCCGTCCGTACGTCCGTCCGTCCGTAACAGATAGCTGTTTTTGTTAATTTAGGCATGTTAGAATTGTCCTATTTATTCATGTAGTAGTTAGGTACGATTTAGAAAGCGTAGCAACTCTATAATCACTACCAGAATGTCCGTACGTCTATTTTAAACATGTTGATTTTTTTACTTTTTTAACAACAAACTTTTATGTGATCTAAGTATCCGATTGATCTGATTTTTGGTATACTGATTCCTGAGACAACAAAGTACAAAATCATAAGCGAAGCAACTCTATAAAAATGTAAGTATGTCCATAAACATTATCCTGTATCAAGCCGTTTTTCAACAAATTTATTTAAAATTTTTGTTCGACTCTTATTCATTTATATTCTGATTATTCAGTTCAGACACTATACAAGCATTTTGTCCTACCATTTCAGTGCTTCACCTTAATGAATGTTGTCATCCTTGTTATAATGAAAACCTATAGAATATGCTTTGTTTCTATCTATCTATTTATTTAGCTACATGTATAACTATCTACTATCTATATATCTATATTTTGGTCCAACGAAATCTCTGCTTTTGCATGGAGTTAAACATAATTGTTTGTTTTTTTAAAGGGGTAGTTGCACGAAATGCATTTAAATTTGAATTTAGTCAACTGCATAATTTTTCCGAATCAATGGTTTAAATTTACATTTATTGGGCATACATTTGAAAGAATTTCAATATTCTACCATGTAGTTTAAAAATATTAGGACTTTAAATAGTATTTTTGTGACATATGTAATTTATATAACTGGCTATACATACATTCATAAAAAACAGCATGACGACTAATTTAGTTATGTCTAATTGTTTGTTATTTTGATTTATGTCCCCAATGATGATTCACAAAATTACCCTTTCTGTAGATTAAAATTAGTGTTTGTTGAGGCAACGAATAAGAAAACAGTATCAGAAAACTTTGAGGACAAACAGACAACCATCCAAAGACATTTACAAAGCTTCTTAAAAATTTTCAAGATTGAGAATAAAAACCTCACTACTCATTTAATTTTATTAAGGAAAGCATAATTATCTTCTATTAAATTAAAAAGCTGTGATTTTTAGTGAAGATTCACTCTATACATTGTTTTTGTCTGTGCGTCTAATTTTACAACTTACTTTTTCAGTCAGTTTATTTGACTCTTTGACTGTTTGCTAAATAGTTTTATATTTTTGTACTTCGCTACTT
This sequence comes from Acartia tonsa, assembly GCF_053477335.1. Taxonomy (NCBI): domain Eukaryota; kingdom Metazoa; phylum Arthropoda; class Copepoda; order Calanoida; family Acartiidae; genus Acartia; species Acartia tonsa. The sequence continues at coordinate 41,360 of NW_027649604.1, read as the reverse complement.
ATGGAAGTTGTCATCCTTATTAGGATGAAGGGTACGATTTCGTAAGCGTAGCTACTCTATAATCGTCAGAAAGTCCAGAAAGTCCGTCCGTATTTTTAGCTTTTTTTTGACAATAACATTTCATATGATATAAAATTATTTTATTTATCTGATTCCTATGACAACAATTTACTATGTCATAAGCAAAGCTTCTCTATTTTCTTACAATTTGTTCTAGACATTATACATCTAAATTCTGCTTTTTCAGTTTGATACTCTGCAAGTGTTCATATTTGTTAGTCCTACCATTTCAGAGCTTTGCTTTTATGGATGTTGTCATCCTTGTCCTTTAATCATTTAATCTAATATTATATTTTCAATGAAGTATAATATGATCAAAATGAATAACTATCATTTAAATTTTTTAATTGATTCAGAAAATCTAATTTTAAATTCTTAAAATCATAAACATTAAATGGTAGCGGTTGCTTTCGCAAAATTCCATAAAGGTGTGTGTTTTAAGGCTTTTAAATAGAAGTAGAAATATAATATTTGGCATGTCAGTTGCTTTAATTGAGTACTAGCGGCTACGCCCCTAGAGGCCTCTAGTGGCACTTTAAATGTTTTTGTTTGTTAAAGTGTACGATAATTCTTTATGTTACAGATACCTCTTAATGTTACGTTGAAGTCTCCCAGATTTTAAGAAAATTTTCATTTTTTTTGTCATTTCTTTTGGGAGGGTGGTAGTACCCTCCCCCAAAATAGTTAAAAACCTTCCCAGGACATATGAGAATCTACCCTGTTAAGGAGAACCCGATCGGTTCAGCGGTTAGCGAGATCCTTTGGTACAGACACACAGACAGACAAACATCCTGTTACTTTAGTATAAGGATTACACGGATATATGAGGAAAAAAACGCAGTCGAACTGCCGAATATTTTATTCGCGATTCCTCATCAAATTATAAAAACTTTTTTCTAAAAATTTCTTCAATATTTTCTCCTGGCACTTGGGACATGTTCTTGATATTAAAATCCAAAAAATCACAAGTGTCTAGAGCAACTTTATTAGAAAATAATAAGCTTGTCTCAAATTTGTGTAATTTAGCGAGATAAAGCAAAAAAAACAAGGTCATTCAAAAGAAATGATTTTTTAAAAAACTTGAATCATGAAAAGAAAACAAAGTCATTCCTAATTAGGACAGAAAGAAAGACTACTTTTGTCCTTCATCTAACAAAATCTAACTTAAAGGAACCCTGCGAGAAATATACCGATCTAACTGCTGAAAGACTGCCACAAGTAGATCCAATACCCCAAAGCCTTCAGCTTTAATAACAAAAAGTTTTAGGTATTTAAAAATGACATTTTATGTACAATGAAAATTTTAAAATATTTGTATTGCTTATGTTAAGAAATTTAAAATTAAACTACATAGCCAAGAAACAAAATTATAAGCATATTTTCATCATAAATTTAGGTTTCCAGTAACTAATTATATTTTTACAATAAAAATACCCATATTTATAGTAAAAATCATTAAAATAAATCAAGTTTAACTTACATTGTACTGTAAGTACTGTAGTATTTCCAGCCAATCAGAAGGCTGAATCAGCTCAACAACCAATCACAGGTGAGCTTGTATTTAGTTTTATTTGTTTCCGCTATGTTTTTATTGTAAAAAAAATCAGTTACTGGCATTCTAAGTTGCTGATAAAAATAAGGTTATAATTTTGTGTCTAGGCGATATATTTTAATACTGTAATTTCTATTTTAAGCAATTGAAATCTTTCAAAAATTTCATTGTACATAAAATGTAATTTTGAAATGCCTAGAACTTTTTTGTTATTAAAGCTGAAGGCTTAGAATTTGGAATATTGGGTCTACTTGTGGCAGTCTTTAAGCAGTTAAAGCATTTATTCCTTGCAAATTCGTGCAAAACATAGCTTTTCTGTCCTTAGAATAGCAAAATCTCACAAAACATAGCTTTTTGGTCATTCACATAGCAAATTTTTTCAAAACATAGCTTTGTTGTCCTTCACATAGCAAATTCTTGCAAACCAAAGCTATTCTGTCCTTAATATAATAAAATCTCACAAAAAATAGCTTTTCTGTCCTTATTCTAGCAAAATCTTACAAAACTTAGCTTTTCTATCCTTAATATAGCAAATTATTGCAAAACCTAATATAGGAAATTCTTGCATAACTTAGCTTTTCTTTCCTTAATATAGCAAATTCTTGCAAAACTTAGCTTTTCTGTCCTTCACATAGCAAAACCTCACAAAACATAGCTTTTTGGCCTTTCACATAGCAAATTCTTGCAAAGCAAAGCTTTTGTGAATGACAGAAAAGCTATGTTTTGTAAGAATTTGCTATGTGAAGGACCAAAAAGCTATGTTTTGTGAGATTTTGCTATTTTAAGGACAAAAAAGCTGAGTTTTGCAAGATTTTGCTGTATTAAGGACAGAAAAGCTAAGTTTTGCAAGAATTTGCTATGTGAAAGACAGAAAAGCTACATTTTGTGATATTTTGCTATGTGAAGGACAGAAAAGCTTTGTTTTGCAAGAATTTGCTATGTGAAGGACCAAAAAGCAATGTTTTGTGAGTTTTTGCTATATAAAGGACAGAAAAGCTAAGTTTTGCAAGAAATATGCAATATTAAGGACAGAAAAGCTTAGTTTTGCAAGAATTTGCTATGTGAAGGACAGAACAGCAATGATTTGCAAGAATTTGCTATGTGAAGGACCAAAAAGCCATGTTTTGCAAGGTTTTAAGGACAGAAAAGCTATCTTTTGCAAGAATTTGCTATATTACGGTATCTTGGACAAAGTAGCTTCAGACAAAGTAGCTTCAGACAAAGTAGCTTCAGACAAAGTAGCTTCAGACAAAGTAGCTTCAGGACAAAGTAGCTTCAGGACATTTACTTAAGAAAAGTAGCTTCCTAAGAAAAATAGTCTCCAATATGGCCGCAGTGCTCGGCCCCCTGGCCTGCCTAGCCGTGGGCGCTCGGCTCCCTAGCCTATATCCTAACCTAATCTAACCTATGTTAGCCTCAGAACATTTGTTTAAGAAAAATATCATTAACTGATAATACATAGGTGGTTTAGAATTTCCAGGATTTTACAAAAAGTGGTTGATAGATTTTTACAATTTTTAATATTGTTTTTACAAGTTTTAATAATTTTTTTACAATTTTTTGGTTAGGTTAGGTTAGGTTATAGGCTAGGGGGCCAAGCGCCCGCGACTAGGCAGGCCAGGGGGCCAAGCGCTGCAGCCATGACCTTAATTAACAGTGGAGGCTACTTTCCTTAGGAGGCTACTTTGTCCTGAAGCTACTTTTTCCTGAATCTACTTTGTCCTAAAGCTACTTTGTCCGAAGCTACTTTGTCCGAAGCTACTTTGTCTGAAGCTACTTTGTCCAAGATACATATTACTGACAGAATAGCTAGGTTTTGGAGGAATTTGCTATTTGAAGGACAGAAAAGCTATGTTTTGTGAGATTTTGCTATGTGAAGGACCAAAAAGCTATGATTTGTGAGATTTTGCTATGTGAAGGACAGAAAAGCTAAAGTTTGTAAGATTTTGCAATGTGAAAGACAGAAAAGCTATATTTTGTTAGATTTTGCAAAGTAAAGGACAGAAAAGCTAGGTTTTGTGAGTTGAAGAGTGGCTACTTATGTCCTCCATCTTAAAATATCTTTGTTAAGGTAGGCAAGTTATGCCCTTCATCTGACAAATTCTCACTCTAGGAAGGCTACTTATGTCCTTCATAGGAAGGTTACTTCTGTCCTAATTAAGGAATGACTTTATTTTCTTTCCATGATCCAAAAACTTAAATATGCAAGAATTTGCTATGTGAAGGACCAAAAAGCTATATTTTATAAGATTTTGCTTTGTGAAGGACAGAAAAGCTAAGTTTTGGAAGAATTTGCTATGTAAAGGACAGAAAAGCTATGTTTAGTGAGATTTTGCTATGTGACGGACCAACAAGCTATGATTTGTAAGATTTTGCTATGTGAAGGACAGAAAAGCTAATGTTTGCAAGATTTTGCAATGTGAAAGACAGAAAAGATAAATTTGTTAGATTTTGCAAAGTAAATGACAGAAAAGCTAGGTTTTGTGAATAGTAGGGAGGCTACTTATGTCCTCCATCTTAAAATATCTTTGTTAAGGTAGGCAAGTTATGCCCTTAATCTAACAAATTCTCACTCTAGGAAGGCTACTTATGTCCTTTATAGGAAGGTTACTTCTGTCCTAATTAAGGAATGACTTTGTTTTCTTTCCATGATCCAAAAACTTAAATATGCATAGAAAAAAAAACAATTATATATAATGATTTATATATTTGAAAACCTGTAATGGGAAATTGATGTTTAAATTATTATAGAATATTATGTTATAGAAACTGTACAGCAATATAACGGCTATTTATTAGGGTAATTTCTATTCTGTTTCCATAACTAGATATTTTGTAATTTTAGATGTTTTCAGCTGTTAAACAGCTGCATCTAAAGATTTCACACTTTGCATGGTAATTCCTGTAGTAGTTAGGTAAAATGTAGAAAGCGCATCAACTCTATATTCAATACCAGAATGTCTGTACTACGTCCATTTTTAACATGTCGATTTTTAACTTTTTTAACAACAAGTTTGTATGTAATATTATTATCCAATTGATCTGATTTTTGTAATACTGATTCCTAGGACAACAACGTACAATGTTATAAGCGATGCGTATCTATAATTAAGTCCTAAAAATGTAAGTAAGCCATTAAACATTTTTCTGTATTTAAACAGTTTTTAACAAATTTACTTAATTTTTTTCTGGACTTTTGTACTTTTATATTCTGATTAATTAGTTCTGACACGTGTTCTGACATGTGTTAATGTTCGTTTGACTCACTCTTTCGAATCAGATTTTTGCTTTTATGAATGTTGTCATCCTTGTTGAATAAAAAAATTAAAGGTAATATTTGCTGCCAATGATAAAATATCATTTGTTTTCATATAAACCCATTAAAATATATAGTAAAACCTCTACAAGTACTGACATGTACTGAAAGAGGTGTACTAAGCAATACTATCCTTGTACCATAAACTTATACCCCTATCTTATTCTAAAGTTTTAGAATGGTTAAAAGTAAATCTTTTCTATAATTAGGGACTGTTCGTCCATTCATCCAAACATATGAATGTCAATAACGGATGGCTCTTATCATTAATTTATAATTGGGATTTTTCTGTCTATTTAAAGCTTGGCATGATGATTTAAATCTGTAACAAATAAGTAATTATTTTAGAAGCAAAGCATCAAGTCCTAATAATATAAGTATATCGTGTATTTAGACAATATTACAACGAATTTAAACACAATTATGTTTATGCTTAAAATGTTATATTCTGTTTATTAACCCCCCCCCCCCCTCCTGTATACGGATAAAAAAAAGTTTTAGAATGGTTAAAAGTAAATCTTTTCTATAATTAGGGACTGTTCGTCTATTCGTCCAAACATATGAATGTCAATAACGGATGGCTCTTATCATTAATTTATAATTGGGATTTTTCTGTCTATTTAAAGCTTGGCATGATGATTTAAATCTGTAACAAATAAGCAATAATTTTAGAAGCAAAGCATCAAGTCCTAATAATATAAGTATATCGTGTATTTAGACAATCTTACAACGAATTTAAACACAATTATGTTTATGCTTAAAATGTTATATTCTGTTTATTAACCCCCCCCCCCCCCCCTCCTGTATACGGATAAAAAAAAGTTTTAGAATGGTTAAAAGTAAATCTTTTCTATAATTAGGGACTGTTCGTCTATTCGTCCAAACATATGGATGTCAATAACGGATGGCTCTTATCATTAATTTATAATTGGGATTTTTCTGTCTTTTTAAAGCTTGACATGATGATTTAAATCTGTAACATACAGCATGACCCTCGAAAAAGTATTTTTAAGCATCTGCAGCCCTTATTTCTCAATGAATTATAAAAAAATTCATATGTCCTTGTTCTCCATAGTATTCCACATAAGTAGATAAAAAGATATTTTTTTTACCTCCATTAACACCGGAGATTTTTAGAGCTAAAGTTTTGAAAAAGTGACTGAGGAAAAAGTAACTTTTAACATGAAACGACTTTTTTAGCAAAATTAAGGTAGAAATCCTTTTATTTTTGTTACTAGCAGAAACTTTATACAAAAATGAAATAAAAAATTTAGTTTTTGAGTAAAAAGCATTTTTTTACACATATTTTTTGAGTCTTTTTAGTTTAATGATATTTTGAAAACTTACTTATTAGGCAAAATTTTTTAAGATTAAAAAACCAAATAAATCTTTATGAATATAGCAGGAAAATTGTTTTTGTTTCACAATCCTAACTTTAATAACAAAAAAGTTATGAAGAAAATAAAATTAAAACATAATGATTTTTTTGTCTAAAAAGCTTAATTAACCCCCTATTAAATTATTGAGATGTCAGAAAAGTAGGCGGAGCAACTGTCATAATTAATCCTTTTCTCAAATAAGGGTTAATAAATAAACTAAAATTTGCAAATTATCAATTCATTCAGTAGTATTTTTTGCCATTAAATATTTATATTTTTTGGTGGAATAAAAAAGAAATAATTAGTTAACTTGTTTTTCTTTGTGTCTCATTATTCAGTTGCCAGAAAAACATAATATAACCATCCAAAAAATAAGAGAAACAAAAAAAAATTCTTTTTCTCAGTCACTTTTTCAAAACTTTAGCTCTAAAAATCTCCGGTGTTAATGGAGGTAAAAAAAATATTTTTATATCTACTTATGTGGAATACTATGGAGAACAAGGACATTTACATTTTTTTTAAATTCATTGAGAAATAAGGGCTGCAGATGCTTAAAAATACTTTTTCGAGGGTCATGCTGTATAAGTAATTATTTTAGAAGCAAAGCATCAAGTCCTAATAATATAAGTATATCGTGTATTTAGACAATCTTACAATGAATTTAAACACAATTATGTTTATGCTTAAAATGTTATATTCTGTTTATTAACCCGCCCCCCTTCTGTATACGGATAAAAAAAAAGTTTTAGAATGGTTAAAAGTAAATCTTTTCTATAATTAGGGACTGTTCGTCCATTCGTCCAAACATATGAATGTCAATAACGGATGGCTCTTATCATTAATTTATAATTGGGATTTTTCTGTCTATTTAAAGCTTGGCATGATGATTTAAATCTGTAACAAATAAGCAATAATTTTAGAAGCAAAGCATCAAGTCCTAATAATATAAGTATATCGTGTATTTAGACAATCTTACAACGAATTTAAACACAATTGTGTTTATGCTTAAAATGTTATATTTTGTTTATTAACCCTTAACAGTCGGGCCCCTTGCCCCACCTTAATCGGTCGTGGGGGAGGGGGGCATTCTCAGTTCCCTATTATCTCAGTTCCTATTAGAGCTAGAGGGCTAAAATTTTTCAGCAGAAGTCCCCTGTTAATGAATTTTTGTTTTTAGGTCCTTTTTTACTTAAAAATTTTAAAACGGCTGTAATTTTCTTATTTTCGAAGCTAGAAGAAAAATATTTTTGCAGAAAATGTTTATCTTTATGTAAATTTTATATTAGAAATATCAAAATATAAATTTCAGCGGCCGCAACTGTACTTGGCAGATGCCAGCCGCTGCAGTCGGTTTATTAGCCAAAATATAGATTATATAACTTTGAAAGTATCTACTTTAAAATTTTATAATTAGTAAAAGAAAATGATTTTTTATTGTTTTTCATTGATGGATTGGATTATTTGATTGAAATATCCAGTTAACAGTTAGATTTGCTCTTTAAACTTTGTTAACTAGCTTGCTGAAACAAACAATTAATTTCATAATTCTTGTAGAAAAAAAAATTGAAACCCAGCAGCCAAAAAAAATGTATTTTGAAAAAAATCATAGTAGGGAAGCTACAGCTACGATTTAAGTAAGAGTGGTTATGAACTCACAATACCTTCCTAGAACACCCCTGCTAGTTAGTTTCTTTGGTATGCTCAGGTAAACCTGTACCTGGCTTAAGCTAGCTGTGATGGGTCTAAATTCTGATTTCCTAAATGATTTTCTTGAGTTTCTATGAAAACAAAATTAATATCTCATACTTTAAATGTACATGATTTATATTCCTTAATTCGTAATTTATCTATTATAAACATTTAAAAATACATAAATTCATAGTTTGTTTCATGTTTAACTCGAAATAAATTATATATAAACAACATTTTCATCTAATAAAAATAATAGAATACTAATAATAGCTATGATAAATCATTAATTTCATTTTGTTTTCCCCAATTAAATTATTAAAGAGAGGAACAAATAATAATTTTAATATTATTGAATAAAATAAGGATGACAACATCCATAAAAGCAAAGCTCTGAAATGGAAGGACAAACGAACATTCACACTTGTAGATTGTCAGAACTGAATTAGCAGAGTAATAATGCATCAGTACAAACAATATTGTTAGTAAATTTATTGCAAAACTACATTAATAGATGATACTGTTTAAGGACATACTTACATTTTTGGGACTTGTTTATAGAGATGCTTTGCTTATATCATTGTACCTTGTTGTAATAGGAATCAGTTTTTAAAAAATCAGAAGAATCGGATAATTTTAACATACAAAATTTGTTGTCAAAAAAGTTAAAAATCGACATGTTTCAAATGGAAGTACGGCCATTCTGGTATTGATTATAGAGTTGCTACGCTTTCTAAATTGTACCTAACTACTACAGGAATCATCATGCAAAGTTTTGAATCGATAGGACAATTCTAACCTGTTTAAATTAACGAAAAGAGCCAACTCTCTGTTACGGACGTACGGACGGACCGACCCTAATTATAGAAAAGCTTTGCTTTTAAAAAGTAATGTTTACATCCTATTAGTAGCAGGTTTTTGGTTGTGTAGCTCAAAATTATGGTAACTACTGAACCGAGTGAGTTCTTTATTTCAGGGAAGCTTCACATTGGTCCCAGAACTTTATTTTAAGTATTTGGGGACGCAATCGATAGAAGATAAAGTTATTTAAAGATATATATGGGCTTGCTAAATTTAATTTAACGTATTGTCATTTCACTCAAGAATCCCTTAAAATTTATTTTTGATAATGGTTAGGACCCATATGATTTGGTATTAGGTTAAGTAAAACTACTAATAAAACTAATTCTTGTGCATGCAGTAATGACCGTATATGATTCTTTTAAGTTCAATAAAAAAAGCATTTTTTTGTATATACTTCATATTAACATACTACTTTAAAATTTTGTTGTTTAAAGAGACTCTTAACTATAAACATTTGAAATTGAAACTGCCCAGTGCCGACCTTACTATGGACATATTATTACTTGGTTTTTACATCAGATTTTCATGTTCTCTAATAAAATAAAACTTGCAGCGAGCTAGAATAACATTTACCCCCTTTCCACCCCCATGACCCAATCCACTCCCTTCCTACCTCCAACCCAATATATCTTTTTATGAATAATATTCCTTTATTTTTCAGAGTGACTTTATATAGGTCACAGAAACTTATTCAGAGGTTTATGAGGTCAAGACATTCCCCCCTCCCATCACAAAAGTCTATCCATCTTTCTATCTATCTGTATGTTTATCTTTTAACACTTTTTTTTAAATCTAGCCATTTCAGACTTAAAAATTATTTACATTTCCAGAAAAATGAAAATATGTGGTAAAAATAATATAATTAATAACTTAATCTAACAAGGGAACATTTGTTGGAAAAAAGGTGTCAGATATCTCCCACCTACTTGGCTAAAATTGAAAGTTCTTTTTCTGTAAAAACAAGGATGACAATATCCATAAAAGCGAAGCTTTGAAACGGTTGGACAAACGAACATTGAAATTTGTAGAGTGTCAAACTGAAAAATCAGATTATAGATGTATAAAAGACAAATCAAAATTGTAAGTAAATTTGTTAAAATACTGCTGAAATACAGAATAATGTTTAAGGACATACATACATGTCGGACACATAAAATTACTTTGTTCAATTAATTGTTCAAAAAGTTAAAAATTAGATATTCTGGTAACGATTATAGAGAAGCTATGCTTTATAAATCGATAAGACAATGCCTAAATTAGCAAAAAAAAAGCTATCCGTTCCAGACGGAGTTCGGACGGACGGACTGACCCTTATTATAGTAAGGCTTCGCTTTTTTGTTAAAAATCAATTGTAACAAGGATGACAATATCCATAAAAGCGAAGCTCTGAAACAGTAAGGCAAACGAACATAAGTGTCAATCAAAATTGTAAGTAAATTTGTTGAAAACTGCTTAAAAATAGGATAATGTTTAAGGACATACTTACGTTTTTAGGACTTTATTATAGAGTTGCTTCGCTTATAACATTATTTTGTTGTCCTAGTAATCAATATTCCAAAAAATCAGATAAATCGGATAATATTATCTGATAAAAATTTGTTCTTAAAAAAGTTAAAAATCAACATGTTTAAAATGAACGTACGGACATTCTGGTAACAATTATAGAATTGCTACGCTTTCTAAATCGTACCGAACTACTACAGTAATCACCATGAAAGTTTGAAATCGATAGGACAATTCTAACATGCCTAAATAAACGGTCGGACATATGGATGGAAAAACCCTAACTATAGAAAAGCTTCGCTTTTAAAAAGGGAGTACTTAAAAGTTGAAAGGGGACGGAGGGTTATAAATAAGTTTTTAACATTTCTTGGACCTTAAGGGATAAGATATTGGAGGATGAATTGATAAACATCATGCTCAATAACGGTAAATTAAATTACCCCATCTCTACATCATTTGTTGAAAAGTTTGAAACCAACAAATAAAAATTCAATAAAAGTGCCCAAAGTTTTTTAGTCAACAAATACTATAAAGTAGTTTGAAAGCTTTAAGTACCAGCGAAGTTTACATTCCAATGTCCTTTCCATCTCTGAAATATCTACCCATCATTAAAAATATTCAAAAACCCATTTTAGGAAATTTAGCACACCAACTCTACTGTGTTGGGTTTTATTTAAATAGTAGCCATACAAACTAAATCTATATACGTTATTCAATTGCATTAATCTAGCAAACTTTGTGTTATCTAAATCTATATCTATCTATCTATCTATCTATCTATCTATCTATCTATCTATCTATCTATCTATCTATCTATCTATATATCTATCTATCTTTCTAAGTTGATTTTCGATTTGGAAAGTTTAGTGATTTTTTTCCGTATTAAAATATTTATCTCAAGTATTAAATTGATAAATAACTTGAAGCCAAATTACATATATTCTGAGTTTTTTTTAGGTTGGGGTTAATTTTGAAAGAAAAAAGGGTTTTGGGAGTTTATTTTTAGTAAAAAGGGGTCTAGAGCTGTCAACATATATTTTTATCTTTTTTCGGCTTTGAAAGTGTTCTTTACAGCCGGCTGCGAAATAATATATATATACATACTTACATTTTTAGGACTTGATTATAGAGTTGCTTCGCTTAAATATTGTTCTTTGTTGTCCCAGAAATCAATATACCAAAAATCAGATCAAACGGATAAATAGATCACATAAAAATTTGTTGTTAAAAAAGTAGAAAAATCAACATGTTTAAAATGGACGTACGGACATTCTGGTAATGATTATAGAGTTGCTACGCTTTCTAAATCGTACCTGACTACTACAGGAATCATCATGCAAAGTTTGAAATCGATAGGACAATTCTAACATGCCTAAATTAACGAATAAAAGCTATCTATCTCGGACGGACGGACGGACGGACCGACCCTAATTATAGAAAAGCTTATGTATTTGATCACCCTTTAAGGAAAAAAAAACATGTTTTTAAGACAATGACCCTAGCTAACTGGCCTTTAGTTATGGTTAAAGTTGTATCTAAAATTATCCTATAGACAAAAAATGGACTTACACCCCCCCTTTTTAAGTGCAGTTCTCTTACTTAACAAAGACAATGGCTGATAAATTTATATACCTTCACAATGATGGTACACAAAATTACAATTATAGGTTAAAACGGTTGGACACTCAGTTTAATGAACCAACTAATTAAAATTCAATAATAGTCTCCAAGATGTTAAGCAATAAGAGAATATTATAATAAAACTTTGGGGTTTAGTCCCGTTCGTGGTAACGCCTCTTAAGTGGCGTTTCGTCGTATTTTTACAGTAGCTTTAGGACCTAAAATTATCCTCATAATATCCTTTTTTCTTAAAAGATTTGTTTGTGGTCCATTTTCAAGTTGAAGGGAAATCACCCAAATGTGTTTTTATTTTATATTTTGTATTGTGATTATTTGTATGAAGAAAAATGTCATTGACCATTTTTAAATTTAACTGAAAATATTTATATCATGGCATTGTTTTTCCATGTTCTATATGAACTATCTAGCGGCCACGCTCCTAGATGGCTTTAGGGGCACTTGAGGAGTGGGGAGGTAGTGGAGGTTTAATTCGACCCCCATTTTTTTTATTTTGATGAAGAATAAAAAGTTTTTAGGGACGATTTATTTTGAAAAGGTGTCTTCCTCATAAATTGTTACACAATTTTCTTACCGATAAGAAGCTTCACTGTGAATGAGAACCATTTGGTCCAGTGATGGTAAAGTGACAAAAAGAGATACACAGACATTTTGACCAAGAAACAACCAGACAGGCATGCTATTACTTTCATATACATAATGAATTGTAGCAAAGCTGATATTTTATTTGATTTGTCTTTTCTGAGCCGTAGGCATTACCCCGTCCCGTTTTAGAAAATTTTTTAAAATTTGTTAAAAGTTTTGCCCCCAGCCATAATATGGTTGATTTATGCAAAATAATGACCCATGCAAAATATTTTCTCTGTAATGCAAAAAAATTTATAAATCGGGACGGGATAGTAGGCATCTTTATCCTCCAAGAAATATTGCTTCTAGAATAGTTATAGTTCACTTCGTATTATAAACAGCTTTCCGCGGAAAGTCAAATAAAAATTGTATAAGCATAACACCAGTTTTGTTATCTCGTAGGGAACGAAGGCCTGGATTAACAAAATGGAATACATTTTGTTACTTTTATATAAATATTCGTGGGAAATTGTCTGTAGTATGATGCTTTATAAGCTTTTTCAGTATAGGGCTGAAAATGATCGTGGCTCAACACGTAGCGCATCCGCTAGTCGACGTGAAGGTGATAGGTTCGAATCTCGGGCACCGCATCATACCTAAAGACGTTCAACAATTATTCCTACTGCTGCTATGTCAGGTGCGCGACATAAATAGTAAGAGTAGGGGGAATGCCTTGGCCCATAAACAAACAGGCGCAACTCATTACCATGCACAGTTAGGACTTCTCAGACAAAAGTCAAGTAATCAAAGTATCGCATCCCATTACATGTGGATGATGCTCTGGATTCTCTAGATGATCACTTAAAAATCGAAGGAGAATCCCGCCCTCACGAGGTAAATGTAACTCTAACTCTTACTGACTCTTCTTAAATAATTTTATCAAAATATTTTCCATTTCAACAAGATATTTAATATTAGTTTATAATTTTCCCGCTAGACTCCTCTTTGAAAAAACTTTATTGCAAAAATAATACCTAGCAAAATAGTTTAGCCAACAAAAAACGTAATTCTAAAATTATTAATAGAGTATAATGACTCAATAACATCAATATGTCATATAGTTATCGATTGGTCTTTAAAATATATCTAACATTTTTAAATATATAACTTTCAAAATCTTTCGGGTTAAATAGATTATCTCGAAGGACATTTGAGTCTAACACCTTATAAGTTTTTATGCGGCTTACCAAAGCTTACTTAATACCATCCTTATTCTGAAGAAACAGAATTCCTGTTTGTGTGTGTGTTTGTTGTACCAAAGGAGCTCGCTAACCGATCGGGTTCTCCTTAACAGGGTAGCTTCTCATAGGTCCCGGGAAGGTTTATAATTATTTTCTTAAGGTGGGGGGGGGGGGGACACCCCCAACCCCCCCCCCCCCAAAAAAAAATATCTTTTTTTACTTTTTATTTTAAAATCTAAAATACGAAATTGGGTTATCAAATTCGACTCCCCCTTCCACAAGTGCCCCCAGAGGCCTCTAGGGGCGTATTTGATAGTTGTATATATAGATGTAGTTATTTTCCCCAAATAGCATGGCGAGTATTAAACTCCTGTGTCTTAAACCCCTTAGGACTATTCAACAATGATGAGTTATGATGTTACCTGGCCTGACCTTAAGCAATAACATTTAATTTTATAGCCAGTTTTCCACGAATATTAAAATAAAAATCACATAATTAACACCAATTATGTAAAATTATATAACAAATAGTTTATAACAATAATAGTTTTGCATTTTAATATTCGCAGAAAGCTTTCTATAATACGATGCGATAACTAACTATAGTACTTTTAAGTACATCTTTTCATGACTGCCTTAAATTTCTAATAGGGATGGTTTTATGCCATTTTCTTGACTTTAGATCTATGGTCTAGATAAATTAATTTAAGAAACTTTAATAGATATTCTTTATTAAATTTAACAATATTTACGTCTAAATTTTTAAAATCTAACAATAAAGAAGAAATTAGAGATTATCTCAATTAACTAAGTTTTACTGACGTATCTTAATTATAGAGTAGATGCCATAACAAAAATACTGCAAAAATTTATTTTATTAGTTTATAATTTTCCCGCTAGGCGTCACTTTAAAAAAATTTTATTTGATAAATAATACTTAGTTAATCAGTTGAGCCAAAAAAAACTTTAAATTTTAAACTCTACTTGATTGAAATGACTAGTAAAGTTAAAATTTTTAGTATAATATTTAAATGTATTACGGAAACTATCATTTTGAAAATATTAATAGAATATACAAAAACTTTATTTGTTATTTAGCAGGATTTGACACAAAGTTAAAGACAAACTTTCTTCCAATTTCTGTCGTTACCTAAGCTCATTAACTAAATGTTAAAAGATTAAGTGATTGATCTATTTTATTAAAATTTAATCATTTTTATGTTTAAATTTTTAAAATCTGCCAATAAAGAAGGAATTAACATTACACTGTCTCAACCAACTCTTATCTTTGACTGACGTATCTTAATTATAGAGTAGATGTTTTAACAAAGATTTGAGATTTCAACAAAAATACTGTAAAAATCTATTTTATGTAGTTTATAATTTTCCCGCTAGGCGTCACTTAATAAAATTTTTATTTAATAAATAATACTTAGTAAATTAGTTTAGCCAAAAAAAACTTTATATTTTAAACTTAACTTGATTGAAATAACTAGTAAAGTTAATATTTCCAGTATAATATTTAGATGTATTACAAAAACTATCATTTTGAAAATATTAATAGAATTTATAAAAACTTCATTTCCACTTTAGCAGGATTTGACACAAATTTAAAGATAAACTTTCGTCTAATTTCTGTTGCTTACCTAAGCTTATTAATTATACGTGAATTGACTAAGTCATTTCTCCTATAGGGCTTGTCGAGCATTTTCTATTAGCACGGGGCCACAACCCTGTGGGACTACCCCACCTATAACCTGACCTAAAGTTAACAACGGAAATCTACCTTACCCTAGCCAGTTTTTATAAATAATATAGACCAGGCCTTCGGCCCCTTGGAGCTAACAAAACTGGTTACAAACATATAGTTTTTCATTTTATTATTTGCAGAAGGCTGTTTATAATACGATGAGATAACTAACTATAGTACTTTTAAGTAAATCTTTATATATTTTATTTAAATTTAATAATTTTTATGTCTAAATTTTTAAAATCTGTCAATAAAGAAGGAACTGACATTACACTGTCTCAACCAGCTCTCATGTTTGACTGACGTATCTTAATTATAGAGTAGATGCTATAACAAAGAATTGAGATTTCAACAAAAATACTGTAAAAATCTATCTTATGTAGTTTATAATATACCTGCTAGGCGTCTCTTTTTTAATTTTTTTTTCCAAAGTTAAGCCACCAAAAAACATAAGTTTAAAATTGTTACTAGACTAAAATGTTTTAGTAAAATCAATATATCATAAAGTTATTAATTGATCTTTAAAACTTATATTTAACATTTTAAAATATGAAAAGTTTACAAACTTGACAATAGTACAACATCCATGTACACGAATTGAAATGGGTAACCATTCCTTGTATTTCTGTAGCTAACCAAAGCTTTTCAACACAATTTTAATGAATAAATAATGTCCCTCCAAGAGCATGGCTATTAATTAACTCCTGTGTCAAGATTTTCCTTTTAGCGGGGTCTCAAACACATCGGGACTATTCAACCTGAATTAGGTCACCTAACACTCTACAAGTGTTAATGTATGTTTGTCCTTCCATTTCAGAGCTTTGCTTTTATGGATGTTGTCATCCTTGTTGTATAGTGTAGGGGCATATCTATAATACAAAGTAGAATGATGTCCGTCTGTCTGTCTGTCGCCCGTCCCTTAAGATCTCGGTAACCACTGAACTGATTAGATATAATTGGATATACTAGAGAATAAATATCTGTATCTCCCCATCGCACTCTCCTTGTGCCATCTTTCAATTGGGTCATTGACAGTCAACCAATGGTGTTGGGTGTATTAACACAGCCAAGTAGAAGAAAATAATTTAATACCAGACGAATAAGGTCATTGAAAAGGAAAGGAGGTAGTTATCTATAAATACATCTATACTATAGATCTGTTGTTTTCACTGCACGTGTAGTGTAGTACTTATCATGATTTAAAATATATTCATGCTTTAAAATATAGTTATTGGTTCGATGACCTCAACTGTTTTTAAAAGCAAAGCTTTTCTATTATTATTAGGGTTGGACTTTTTGTCCGTCTACTAAAGTAAACAATAGAGGGGGAAGTGGTTAAATATTAATAACTGTATGTCCCCAACCCGTGCACGACCCTGTGCCGACTTTTAATTGGGTCTTTGAATATCAGCCAATAGCGTCGGAATAAATTACACAGCCAAGTAGCTACAAGAGCAGAAAATAGTTCGCTGGTATTTAAAGAAGGTTCTCTTCTTTAAAATAGGCATGTTAGAATAGATTTTAAACTTATCACAATGATTCCCGTATTAGTTAGGTACACTGTAGAAAGCCTAGCAGCTCTATAATATTAATCATAACTAAAAGGTACAAAGAAGCATCTCTATAATCAGTTCTTTAAAAAGTATGTATATCCTTAAACAACATGTTTTAAGTGGGACTTTATTGGCCTTTGTATCATAAAGCAGAAAGTTTGCCACGAGTAATAAAATAAAAATCTTATAATTGGGACTAACATAACCTGATTAAATCTAATAATTTTTCATTTTAATATTTTTCATTTAACTATTATACGCCATAAATACAAGAATGACAACATCCATAGTTATAGAAATGAACTATAAGTGGCGTCGTAGCTCAGTGGTAACGCACTGAGTTAGGGTGGTGAGAGTTCGAGTTCAAGTCCCCATGTGGTAACTCAAATTTCTCAGTCGCAATTAATTCACGCAACTTCCCCTTGGTTGTGTAAGAAGGGGACTATTGAGTAAGTTTGGATACTCAATAGTCACGTACATAATATCAGTGCAACCCTTACCCAAGCTTCTCTGTGGAGAGCATCATTCATTACGGTGACTTAATTTAAAAAATTTAAATTAAAAAACTATAGGATAAATCGATCCAGGAAAAGAAGAGACGGTTTATTATATTAGTCCACAAAGTTTAGTAAGAACGTTTTCTTATTCATAAGATTAATTACTTTGAATACTTTTATTGAATTTTGATTGGTTGGTTTGTTATGTTGAGTTTCCTAATTGACGGACTGACAAAATGAATTATAGAGTAGAAAATAAAGTTTCAATCTTATGAAAATCAAAAAAAAAATGACGAAATATATACAAATTTTAAAGGGTAAAAATACATTTTTAAAAGTAAAGCTTTTCTATAATTAGAGTCGGTCCGTACGTATAGATAGCTTTTATTCGTTAATTTAGGCATGATAGAATTGTCCTATCAATTTCAAACTTTGCACGATGATTCCTGTAGTAGTTAGGTACAATTTAGTAAGCGTTGCAACTCTATAATCTAATTTTTGGTATATTGATTCCTGGGACAACAAAGAACAATATTATAAGCGAAGCAACTATATAATCAAGTCCTTAAAATGTAAGTATGTCCATAAACATTATCCTGTATCAAGCAGTTTTTCAACAAATTTACTTACAATTTTGCTTCGACTCAAAACTTTTATATTCTAAATATTCAGTTCAGACACTATACAAGTGTTAATGTCCTTTTGTCCTACCATTTTAATGCTTCGCTTTTATGGATGTTATCATCCTTGTTGAATAATGAATAACTAGGTACCTAATGTTTGAGTAATTTGTTAGTTATTATATGGTAAATAATAAATTTAATATATAACACTGCGTTATTAATCTATTAGAATTAATATTATTCTAGTTTAATTTCACTAAAAAGTGCATAATTCCATAGAATAAATTCATAAAGAATAAGTAGAATGTGGAAGACTGGGTAAAAAATCCTAACAATTTTCATAGATGTATGTACATTAAGAGATATAAGTTTTCCGGAATTGTAATGTAGGGAGTAGATTTGAAATCTGCATCAAATTTTAAGGATTTTTTATAAAATTCGTTTTTTGTATAATTCTTTATCTAAAAGCGGAAATACAAATTAAGTTAATTAATTTTGGCATCTGTGATTGGTGGATTTAAAAAATCTGCGCTCTGATTGGATGTCGTACATCATTCAACCAATTAGAGCGCAGGTAGTTTATAATCCACCTATCCTATTGGTCAAAATTAATTAACTTAAAATGTATTTTCGCTTTTAGATAAAGAATTTTACAAAAAACGAATTTTATAAAAAAATCCTTAAAATTTGATGCAGATTTCAAATCTACTCCCTACATTAAAATTCCGGAAAACTTATATCTCTTAATGTACATTTCAAAAAGGAAAGATCCAATAACTGATCCTTTAGGGACACCAATTATATTGTATTACATTTCAGATTTTTCTTGATTAAATAGAGAGTGTTTGTTTCTTCTTCTGAAGAAATTACAAGTTTTAAATTTTAGCAATAATTTCTTTTTGCAGTGATATTGTATAAAGAAACAATTTCAAAATATGAATAAGTAAAAACTGAAACATAAGGCTAAAATGGTTAATTAATGGTATGTAACCAAGGTATATGATCATTAGAAAGCACAGCGGCTAATTTAATTAATTGAGCAACCATAATACTGGGTGTTGTACTGGAAAGTACAGCTGCGGCTAAAATTTATGTATTGAGATTTCTAATATAAAATTTACAAAAAGATAAACATTTTTTGAAAAAATTGTGTAACTTGCTTCAAAAATAAGAAAATGATAGCCTTTTGAAATTTTTAAGTAAAAAAGGACCTATATACAAAGTTTGTTAACCCTTAACGGTCGGGGGGGGGGGCGTTGAACGCCCCCCCCTCCGGTTTTTTCTATCTCATTTTCTGTGTGTGAAAGATAAAGAGCCCAAACTGCTTGACTTTTTAAGTATGGGTATGACACACAACTGAGAGTTGGAATTTTTTGAATATCTCCATCCTGGCGGGCACAGGATGCCAGCAAACCTGGCAGGGTCATCCAGGTAAAGAGCAAAAATATTTTTTTGACTAAAACAAAGTATTTTATCATACCAAAATACTAAAAAATCCTCTAGTAGTACATCCTTATATGAAATACAGGTGTTCAAGTCACTTTCAGGTTCCAGGTATGATCCTGCAGGTCCTGATCCTCCAGGTCTCCAGAAATCTTTAAAAGGCTCCTGTGGCCGCAATTTTAGACTTAGAGACTTCAAATTTTAAACTTAAGCTTTTCTTACATGTCTACATAACATATTAAAATTTCATGAAGATCCGCCGCCGTTTTCCCGCCGACCGCCGACTGCGGCGGCTGGCAGCTGCCAAGTACAGCTGCGGCCGCTGAAATCTATATTTTGATATTTCTAATGTAAAATTTACATAAAAATAAACATTTTCTGGGAAAAAATTTTTCTTCTAGCTTTAAAAATAAGAAAATTACAGCCGTTTGAAATTTTTTAATAAAAAAAGACCTAAAAACAAAGGTTGTTAAATAAAAGGGTGAAGGAAGCGAAAATTGACTTAGACTTATAAAAGGTCGGAAATTCATTATCAAACAGGGGACTTGCACAAAAAAATTTAGCCCTCTAGCTCTAATAGGAACTGAGATAATAAGGGGGGGCGTTGAACGCCCCCCCCCCGACTGATTAAGGTGCGGCAAGGGGCCCGACTGTAAAGGGTTAAAGTGGCTATGAATTTGCAAATAACGTTATATATAGGTAGATAACTGACAATTGAAGATAAATCTTTAAAAATATTGCCTAAAAAGATGACAAATATTTAATTAGATGAAAAAGAATTTTTAAATTTTCTGAACAGTTCAATACCGCGCACATCATTCTTATGAAAATTGAATAATAAATGCATTAAATACAAACAATCGTAGTGATTTATAGAGAATTGCATTCAAAATAGATAAAAAATTGTGTGTTTCTTTTATTTATCATTTAAAAGTAACACACTTGACAATAATTTTATTGATAAAAAATGCAAAAACTAAAATTAGTTACAGGTCAAAATTTTAAATATTTTTTACTGTCTTGGAATTTGCATTATCTCTCTCTCTCTCTCTTTTTTTTCCTTTTCTCTCTCTCTCTCTATATCTATCTATCTCTCTCTCTCTCTCTCTCTCTCTCTCCCTCTCTCTCTGTTTCTCTTCTTTCTCACACATTCATATTTTTACCTAGGGGGGTTAGTTGTTAAATAAATATTATTTAAAGTAAAAAAAGAAACCAAGTCTAAATTTATATTTTTCTAATTTCTATTCAATTCACTAGCAACTGCAACCCTAGTATCAGGGATTTTGGAAGAGATATATAAGGGCAGAAAAATAGCTTTAAAGCAACAAAAGACTTTTTTAATATAAATAAAATAGTCTAAAACCTTTGCTACAGACAAAAAAATCTTACCCCTTTATAAAGCGGCTACGCCCCTAGAAGCCTCTAGGGCCACTTAAGTTAGGGGGGAGTTCTCATATTGAATTTGAGTTTCAAAAGAATAAAAATAGTTTAAACCCAGGACCTAAAGGGTGAGAAAAAAAAATGCGTAGATTTTTAAAATTCAAATTGCGCGGCTTGTGTTAATAGTAGAAAAATGTTACGCATACCATTAGAACCAATAAGAAGTCTATTTTTTAGAAATATAAGAACAATTCCTCTGCTACGCATAGTTAAGGAGCTACATGTTAAAATGTTCCAACTGACTAAAAACTTGACTTGCGAGTAAATTTTGGGACATTTTACCACCTAGCTCCTAGATTATTTGTAGCACAGAAACCGTTCTTATATTTCCAAAAAATACAGTTCATAGCGGTTCTAACAGTATGCGTAACATTTTTCTACCATTAACACAAGCCGCCCAATTTGAATTTTAAAAATGTACGCACGTCTTTTTGCAAGAATTATTGTCTAATATTTACTTATGTACTCGCAAGTTAAGTTTTAAGTCAGTTGGGACATTTTAACACATAGCTCCCTAACTATACGTAGCAAAGGAATCGTTCTTATATTTCCAAAAAATAGACTTCTTATGGGTTCTAATGGTATGCGAAACATTTTTCTACCATTAACACAAGCCGCGCAATTTGAATTAAAAAAATCTACGCATTTTTTTTTGCTCACCCTTTATTAGAAACTTCATCGTAAAAAAGAACAGTATAGGATCAGCGGTTAGCAAGATCCTTCGGGACAGACAAAAAACTGCTTACTACTTTATATAATAGGATGATATTGTTAAATCTTTTCATTAAAAACTCACCTTGTCTATGTTATAGAGGGGGTGGATGGTTGGGGCATTGTAGGCTGAGTGAGTGTACGTGTGGGTGTGTGTGTGTGTGTGTATAGTGTGTGTGTGTGTGTAAGTGGATAGGGCATTTTATGCTAAGTGAGTGAGAGTCTGTGTGTGTGTGAGCAAGTGTGTTAGGCTAAGTAGTGTGTGTGTGTGTAGATAAGTGGGATGTTACATGTGTGTGTGGGTTCTAACTTTTCATTAGCGTAAAGAAAAGAATATTAATTTTTATGGAATATTTAAGTAAAATGACAAAATTTTTTGCTGAAAGTGTATAGCAAATATAGTAGATTTTTATTTTTTAAACAATTGAATTCTTAAATGTTATTGACTCTAGAGATTTAAACAATTTTTCTTTTGTCACTATACCTGCATAAACAAAGCGGTATTAGGTTAATGATTTTATAAAATAAACCAAACTTTTTCATTACATTTTAAAGAAAGTTCGAAGACAAATATTAATAGAGGTTTATTACAAAATTATTTCCTAAGTATTGATTTTTTTGTTTTTATCTGCAAGCGAAGAAATGGCTTTTTTTCTTATAGTTTAATTGTTGCTAAAACTTTAACGTTAACTTCGTGTGGAATTGAACTTGGAATTTTATCTAATTTTTTTCTAACTTACTTGAACTTTTAAGAAATTATTCTACGAAAATTACTTAAAAATAAGGAAAGGTAAATAAAAATGAATTCTGAAAAAACTAATTCTTGATCTCTTTAAGTAAAAGGGGAAGGAAGCGAAAATTATCTTAGACTAACTTTAAGTTGGAAATTCATAATCAGACAGGGGACCTGAACAACATTTTTTAGCTCTCTAGCTCTAATGGGAGCTGTGCTAATAGGGGAGGGACATGGGGGGGGGGGCGTTAAATGCACCCCTCCCTGATTGTTAAAGGTGCGCAAGGGGCCTGACTGTTAGGGGTTAATGTGAACGACTTTGAATGATAAAAATTAAAGACAAATAAGGTGATGCTACTACAAAGAAAAAAATTAAGATTTGACTACCTCAAGTAATTTGAAAAATGTTAGAAACTATTATTAGGAATTAATGTAATTTAGGGCAAGCCTATTCTAAACTCACCCAAAGGTCCCTGTGCATTCCATTTTCATGTTTTTTTTCTAACATGATAGGTATTCAGGAGTGGTGTGTTAATTCATGGTCCTCCTCTATGCAAATATTGGTTTTCCATTAAATTTATTATTACAAAGTAAATTAACGATGCATTCAAATTCAAGCTTCTGTGAAAAACAGTCAAAAAACACCATTCAATAATACTAAAAATATAATACATCAAGATGCAGATTCTGAAGATATTTATTGTTGTAGTTTGTTTTGTCTTGTTCTGTTACCAAATTAAAACTGCAACAATGAGTTTGATGAACCCTCCAATGGTAGATTCATCTTATGAAAGAGATATTACTGATGATGATTTGCCTCTAGTAACAGTTTGTCCTACAAATCAGATCAATCTGTATGGGAATCTTAATTTGTTAGATGTGTTATATGGTAAACTTAATGTCCCATTTGACTTTAATACATCCTGGGGTGGGCATGTAAATCTTACGTTTAAAGAGCTGATCACAGATGTGTTTGATTTAAAAAGAATTAATGCTGTTAAAAGTGGTGGAGGAAATTTTACAAATGAGTTGGTGTTCATACCAGCATATGGATTATGCAAAGAATTTTCTAAAATCAGTCAAGGAATGTTTGTATATGATGACTACTTGGATGAATTTAGAGTGCTATTAACAGATAAAGAGTCAAGAAGCTTTATCATGCCAGACATTTTATCTCATACTGGAAGCCACATATTTAGAAAACCCACCCAAGAACTATACATTGATGTCAAGATTAAAGTAGACTCAGAATGCAACAAAGAGAGACAACCGATGAACAGATTGGAATATGAGAAATGTGTTGATGATGAAATTCAAAAGGAATTTTAGCTGAATAAAATTGCTTGTGTACCTCCATGGCTGTCAAGTCACAAACAATGTAATCAAACTTATCCTAGGGACTTTTTAGATAATTTTTCTCCTGACTTTGGAAAGAATTATGTTTGGAAAGCATTTAAAATGTACAACCTGAAACATGAAAATGACTGCAGAAAATCTTGCAGAAAGACAAATTATTTGGTCCGTTTAACACGTTCTCTAGAAGATGTTAATATAGATAGCTGGGGTGTTGAAATCTCATTTGATCCTAAAGTAGCAGTAACAGAGAAGGTGGCAAACTATGATATGTTCAAGTATATCATAGATGTTGGCAGTAGCTTGGGGCTCTGGTTAGGACTATCAGTCCTGTCTGTTCATGATCTTGTTGTCTGGGTTGTTCAGATCATCAAAAACAACTCTGTCATCAAGAAGATCAAATATGCATTTAATTAATAAATTTAAGGTACCTTTTATTATTTAGCAGTTTTTATTAGACAATAATAATATTTAAAATATACTTATTATAATATATTCTTTTATTAGGATTTGATAGCTGTGTGCTGACAGTGTAAATGTGCAAACTTTCAGAAAATTTATGACATTCTAAAATAGTAAGTTATGCAAGCTATGTTAAAATATATCTAACTATTATTTAACAATCTAAAATTAATTAAAACCAGAAAAATTTACTCTATAAAACATAAATGAACAAAGCATAGCTTTGCTTTGATATTTTACATGAAAAAAAACTGAGTGATTATGATTTAAATTCAAACTAAATTAAAAAATGAAGATTTTAGAAATTAAAAGTTTAGGATCTAAAAAGTAAAAACTAAAATTATGTAAAACTGATTAGATTAAATTTGATTAAATGTTTTATATTATTATCTTAATGTTTTAATTATTAATGCATTCATGTTTAGATATATTGTATAAATCCAACTTAAAATTTCTTTTAGGCTAAAGAAGGCGTCTTAACTTTTTTGCTTTTTATTTAGAATAGCTAGCCGGTGCTTTTAGTAAGTAATAGATGTACAATTTTCCAGAGAATTCAGATATGCAATCGTTTTTTTTGTAGACCTCTTATTTTTGAAGTAATTTAAGTTTTTAAAAAAATAATTAAGTCGGTTTTGAGGTACTAAAACGCAACAAAATAAAAAAAAACAAAGGCCAGTATGAACAAAAATAGTAAGATCTTTAATTTGACACCTTACTTTAAAAATTCTGTTGAGTAATTATTGAAAAAATCTATTTTTTTAACCTCGGTTTAATAAAAACTTTAAACCTAAATATTTTCTCAAACAGGCATAAAAAATATGGGTTCATATATACCTTTAGAATCAGAAAAATATTATGAATCCATTCTAAGCAAAATTGAAAAAGTTATATAAGATTATAATAAAAAATATAAGTTTATTTTAAGAATCATAATTTTAGGCTTTAAAGGGTTGACTTGAACAAAACCTGAACAAAACCTAAACAAATGTACACACACTGTAACAGATATTTTTTAAACACAAGAAACAATAATGCATTTTTAGCTGCATTGTTTTGAAGTTTACAAACAGACTGAAGCATATTTGTTCATAATTTTTCATTCTTTACATGTTATGTAAGTATCACTATTTTTATTGTAGTAACTATTGTATATATTGTATGAACATTATCCTTCTTTTTTGTCAATTCTATTGGTTAAGTTTTGAGGTGAAGCTATTTGATTTGTCAAATTTTAAGATTTTTGATTGGTTAGTTTAATAGTTACAATTAAGTGTTGCCTTTAAAAATATAATATTTTAGGCAATTTTTATTTTTTTAAGTTTTTACTTTTTTTCAATTTTGCTTAGAATGGATTTGTAATATTTTTCTGATTCTAAAGGTATATATGAACCCATATTTTTTATGTCTGTTTGAGAAAATATTTAGGTTTAAAGTTTTTATTAAAAAAGAGGTCTACAAAAAAACAGATTGCATATCTGAATTCTCTGGAAAATTTTACATCTATTACTTACTAAAAGCACTGGCTAGCTATTCTAAATAAAACGCAAAAAAGTTAAGAGGCCTTCTTTACTAATTTTGTTAACCAGTCTACTACCATTCTATAAATTATAAAATATTTAAAAACTTGAATAATTAGTTTGTGGCATAGTTATAAAACATTAAATGTTAAGAATGTTCTTTTGATAATAAAACAATACCAGAAAATAAATAACCTGCTTAATTTTATGAAAAATATGCCTTTTATTAAAAGCCCTGGGCACCTAAAGGTCATTAATCAACAAGTTATGCATATTTGGAATTAATTATATCAATTTTACAAAATTACTAACCATTGTACCTTAACTACAAAAAAATAATGAGCCATTATCATATTAAATGGGGAGTATTTTAAAAAATATATTGTTAGAATTTAAATTTTAACAAACAAGACTAAACAACCACCAAAGATTGTCAGACTGCTGAAAAGCTTGGGTCAATGAAATATTAAATAGTGAATTGTATATTACTATTGTATTATTTTTATTGTCCATTGATTAGAATTCAACATAGTTTTCTGACTTACATAATTCCAACTACAACTCTTATTGTGTTTCAATTGAAGAAAACAACAAAAATCTGAACAACTGTTATAGGCAAACATCTAAAAGTACCAATAAACAACCATGTTTTACTATAACTATCTTTTACACCCTCCTCATACCAAAAAATGTGCAGTTATTTTTTTTTAGCCATATAAGTGGCTTATGTGGCTGGTGACCCATAGTTTTGGGTTCCCTGGACTAACTTTAACTTTCTAAATGCTAGGTACTAAGCAAGTAGTAAGATAAAAGGCTTGTGAGATTACTATACCTCCTAGGTTTTTATGTCTGATTTTCTAAAAAAAAACATTTGAGATAGCAGTTTACCTAACCTTTTAAACTTTTTTTATTTTTGATGTAATAATCTTAAAGTTCAATGTTCTTTTATCCAAACTATACATTCTGTATGATCTAAAATTCTAAGAACACTAGTCTGTACTAGACATACTTTTTGTTTGAATTTTCTTAAAACTTTTATTTTATTTATTTCCACATAAAGTTTATTTCAATTTAATGTTCTTTAGTTAAAATTTAGAATTTACTCTGTAACAGTTAAATAGAAATGGGAGAGGGGAAATGGGCTGTTTATTGCACTAGTCCCCCAAGTTTAATAATAGCGCTTTCTTATTCATTAGCTTAACAACTTTGGGGACTTTTGAATTAAGGAATTTTGATCGGTTGGTTCATTAAGTTGAGTTTTCATACATTTCAACCACAAATTGTAATTGAAAGAATAATTATGTATATCATTGGGAAAGTACATCAATTTATTGACTATTGTCTTATCTCTGAATGATACCTACTGAGTAGTGAATACTAATAATACTGTACAAGATAAAAAAAAACGTTTGGTAAATTTTTCCACAACAAAATATACTTCAATAACAAAGATTTTTAAAGATTTTATACTTTTTAAAAATTGTACATTTTGTCAAATTTAAATTTAGAATATGATAAGTTTGTATCACTTTTTTAGATCAGAATTTCTAAGAATACTGATAAGTCAATTTTCTCCAATAGTTTGTACAGAATATTAAGTTTAACTTTTTTCTGTGATAATTCCTTGAACAATTCTATCTAACGTCGCAACCTAAAGTTTTTTTTATGTTGAGTGTACTTTATTTAACGACCGATTAAGATGCGGCAAGGGGCCCGACTGTTAAGGGTTAATTTAGGTTCCTAAAATTATTAAACTTATGCATTGGTGAGTTTTTTCATCCTGTATGAAGGATTCGTTATTTTAGCCAGCTCTGACCATCACTTTATCAGATAACATGAAAATCTGGTGCAACATCCAAGTAATAATATATATCCGTTCCAGCAGGCTATCTATAATTATGTAAGCACATGCCCTTTTACAACAGTTTAAAATGGAAAACAATGAAAATAATAAAAAAAACAGACCTGATCAAGGCATTGCCCCCTAATTGTTATGATAATGGATGTAGAATACGTGGATATATTGTCAGGAGAAAATTTGTCGTCAAATTAGAATGCTAATATAGACTTTATTAATTGATCAGTTCGTTCACCCAGTAGTAGGGTAGGGTACGGGGTAAAGGGGGCAGATGGGGGGTAGTGATATTTTAGCCAGCTGCGAGTATCACTTTATTAGAGTACGTGGAAATCTGGTGCAACATCCAAGTAATATTATGTAGATTGCAGTGATCTACATTTAAGAGAGTTGGCTGCATTTACAACATTTTAAATACTTATATCTATGTATAATACAAAGTAGTACGATGTATGTGTCTTTGAAGCTTTAGATCTCATTAACTGCTGAACTAATTAGGTTGTGATTCTCAGGGAGTATTCCTATAAGGGTCTAACCCACAACGTTGGCCCAACGCATAGTGCATTCACTGACTGCCTGAAGGACAGGTGGACAGACAAAGTTAATTATAGAGTAGATTTATTGCTAACAAAAAGAATGGAAATATTTTCAAAACAATAACCATGCTTTAAATCAGGGATCTAAAGGGATAAGACAATGGCCGATAAATTGATGGTTATACCCAATGATGATATGCAAAATTACCCCTTCTGTAGATATTAATTAGTGGTTAAAACGTTTGAACACTCAACTTAATGAACTAACCAATCAATTAAAATTCATGAAAGTCTCCAATGCTGTTATAAAAAAACGTTGTTTTAAAACTATGGGGTCTAGTATAATAGACAGTCCAATGTCCCCTCCCTCCTTGGCTATTTAAATGCTGGTCAATGACTTCACATATTTTTTATAGAATTTAAAAAATACACTACATTTAGATCAATGTGGTTATATAAACTTTAATAGTAGCATACCAATGGATAATTTGTTACTTGATGGTACACCAGATTTTAATGTTCTCCAATAAAGTGAAACTTGCAGCGGGCAAATATAAAATAACGATATCTTCCATCCCCTACCCTCCGACAAAGAACAAATTGTGTCAAAAATTATCCATGTGTTGTCATAAAACTAAGGGAGATGAGAGGAGAAGTGGGAAAGAAAACCCCTAAAAAAGAGATAGATAATCCCTCATTTTTATGACGTCACACGGATCATTTTTGACACAATTTGGTCTTTGTCCTACCCTCCTAATGGATGAACGAAGTGACCAATAAACGATTTCTATGTAAGCAATTTTTACCCTGTCATAATATCCACATATGTATATTGTATATCCATTTAATAGTAGACTACCTATTCTTTAGTTGATATTTTTAAAACTGATTGTTCTCTAATATAAATAAATATTGAATAGATTATAGTTGTAATAAGGGATTTAAAGGGATAAGACAATGAAAGATAAATTAATGTTTATCCCTACAGATGCAAATAACATTAACTATTCTCTAGATAAGTTTGGAAATTGCTAGGTTGAAAATTCAGCCTATAAAGTGGATATATATGGCTTCTAAACCAATTAATATCCGCTGGATTAGGAAAGGTTGTTAGTCATACTGAAAAATGATGTATAGCATCGTATTACAGACAATTTTCCACGAATATTAAGTCAAAATACAAAAATTTTTACATCCCTGGTCTCGACCCCTCAGGACCATGCAGGTCATACAAAACTGGTTTCAATCTTATATTTTAAAACTTTAATATCCGCAGAAAGCTGTCTATAGTACAATGCAATAGATAACTATTATTTTAATCATTTTACATTATGTTGATTGTTTTTAAGTGCAATGACTCCAATGACTATATTTTAATCATTTTACATTATGTTGATTGTTTTTAAGTGCAATGACTGCAATGACAACATCCATAAAAGCGAAGCTCTGAAATGGTGGTAGGACAAACGGACATTAACACTTGTATAATGTCAGAACTGAATAATCAAAATGTAAATGTATAAGAGTCAAAGCAAAATTGTAAGCAAATTTGTTGAAAAACTGCTTGATAAAGGATAATGTTTATGGACATCCTTATATTTTTAGGACTTGATTATAGAGTTGCTTTGCTTATAATATTGTTCTTTGTTGTCCCAGGAATCAATATACTAAAAATCAGATCAAACGGATAATTAGATCACATAAAAATTTTTTGTTAAAAAAGTATAAAAATTAACATGTTTAAAATGGACGTACGGACATTCTGGTAATGATTATAGAGTTGCTACGCTTTCTAAATCGTACCCAACTACTACAGGAATCATCATGCAAAGTTTGAAATCGATAGGACAATTCTAACATGCCTATATTAACAAATAAAAGCTATCTATCTCGGACGGACGGACGGACGTACCAACGGACGTACGGACCGACCCTAATTATAGAAAAGCTTCGCTTTTAATTATCCACGTGTTGTCATAAAAATAATGGAGATGAGAAGAGAAGTGGGAAAGAAAACCCCTAAAAAAGAGATAGATAATCCCTCATTTTTATGACGTCACATGAATCATTTTTGACACAATCTAGTCTTTGTCCTACCCTCCTAATGGATAAACGAAGTGACCAATAAACGATTTCTATGTAAGCAATTTTTACCCTGTCATAATATCCACATATATGTAATATATCCATTTAATAGTAGACTACTTAATCTTTAGTTAATATTGATTGAACTGAGTGTTTTCTAATATAAATAAATATTAAATAGATTATAGTTATAATTGGGGAAGATAAATTAATGTTTATACTTAAAGATCCAAATAAAGTTAACTATTCTAGATATTGGTTTGAAAATTGCTAGGTTGAAAATTCAGCCTATAAAGTGGATATATATGGCATCTAAACCAATTAATATTAGCTGGATTAGGAAAGGTTGTTAGCCAAACTGAAAAAAATGTATAGCATTTTATTACAGATAATTTTCCACGAATATTAAATCAAAATACAAAAATCTTGATATCCCAGGCCTCGACCCCTCAGGTCATACAAAACTGGTTTCAATCTTATATTTTTAAACTTTAATATCCGCAGAAAGCTGTCTATAATACAATGCAATAGATAACTAAAATTTCAATCATTCTACATTATGTTGATTGTTTTTAACCCTTACAGATCGGGCCCCAATTCCCACCTTAATAGATCGGGGGGGGGGGGGCTCAAAGAGCCCCCCCCTCTATCTCGGCTCCTGGTACAGATAAAGACGTATCAGGAGCCGACGTTTCTGGTGGTTCATGTGTATTTTTAGAGAAAATTACTTTTTCTAGTCATAGCAGTCATACCGCTCCTGAGCCGCTTTTTAGCGGCCAGCCGCTAAATTTTAAAACAGCTGTAGAGCGGCCAATTTTGCAGCTAGGATGACTAAATTTTAGGACGAACTTTTATTTTTCATAACAAAAATTTTTCGGAAACCGCCATTTTCGGCGGTTACGGCGGTAAAACGGCGATTGGCGGCGCAAATTAATATTTTTATCTGTTTATTATTGCTCAAGGATTTACCAAAAAAAAATATAGGTCTCTAGCTGTAATAGAAGCCACGATATTCATGATATATGTCTGTAGTAAAAGCCGGACAAAAATCGGTCATAAAGTCGGTCAGGGAGCGGTCAAACGGTCATAACACCACTTTTCTCAGATGGTCATTGATATCTAAGTATTCACCAAAAAAATTTTAGGTTTCTACCTTATACACAAAAGTCATAATGTAGAAATTAAGATTTATTTAGAATTTTTTTCTAATTTTTTTTGCTACCCAACCGACTTTGACCGGACACCACGACCGACACAGACCAGATATCCTAATAGAATCAACTCTTGCCGACGTATAATTACTAAACTTAAAAAGTCATGAAGTTACAGCTCTCCATCTTACCTACAAAAAAAATGAGATTGAAAAAACTAGAGGGGGGGGGGCTCTTTGAGCCCCCCCTCCCGATCTGTAAGGGTTAAGAGCAATGACTCCTTTTTTGCAGAAATTTGAAACACAAAAAATACCAAATATATAGATTAATGTATATAGTTATATAAACTTTAGAAAGCATTTCTTTTTAATTATTTCAAATTTTTTTCAGGGAAAACTTCGCATTTAATGTCATAGAATTACATTTTTTTATTCATTTGCATCAAGAAGGAAAAGATGGTATTAAAGTAGCCTAAAACCATCCTAATTCTTGAATAATATAAATAAAATAGCCTAAAACAATCTCTGAACCTATGTGAAGCTACTCTTTAAATGGAGAACTCAATCAGTTCAGTGGTTAGCTGAATATTAATGGATATAAGATACTAAAAACTTGAATATTCTCTTTAAAATTTCATTTATCTTAAATCTAAGACGACATATAATAGTCAACACTAAGTCTAAAATTGTCCGACAAAAAAGTCCCTAGCGGGGGAAAAATTCGCGCGAAAAATAAGGGAGTGAGATGTTTTTAGGGGGGTGTGAGGGAGAAAAATGATGTTTTATTGGGGGGTGTGGTCTATGGAAGTGTTTTTATAATCTATACTTATTATTATTTGGATCTTACATTATACTTTCATGTACCCCCCATCACCCAAGTGATGTTTGTTCATGTTAACACCCGAAATTGACGGAAATTTTCCCCTGTCATAATATCCACGCATATTCTATCCATTTAGATAAAATATAGTTTACATCAATTTATCGTTCACTGTCTTATACCTTAAGATTCATAGTAAAAAATATTACTACATATCTTGAAAGGCTCAAATCTAAAATATTAGTATATTTTAGTTACATTGTAGAAACAGCGCCAATGAAAAAGGCATTAATGACATTTTTTCACACACTCATAGGGAGGGGGGGGGGGGAAGGGAAGGGTAAAAGTTCGCGGTTTTATACTATACCGGCGTTTTACATAGAGTAAGAGAGAGAGAGAGAGAGAGAGAGAGAGAGAGAGAGAGAGAGAGAGAGAGAGAGAGAAAGAGAGAGAGAGAGAGAGAGAGAGAGAGAGAAAGAGAGAAAGAGAGAGAGAGAGAGAGAGAGAGAGAGAGATTGTTAGAGAGAAAGTGTTCATTTAATATGTATGTAAAAATAGCTATTATATGGACTTAATAAAACACGGTCAATGATAAAAAAGATAAAGGAAAATATATACAAAATCATATGAATTTCCAATCCACTATCTAAAAATACCTTTATAAACATTGCAATTTCTGACAAAAATTCTAGAACACAATAACATAGTAAAACAGCATGGGGTTATACTGTTCATATGTTCATACATTACACTAAAATAAACGAACAGAATAAGAGCAGTTCAATTGTATGGATATATAAGGTAAAACTTTTCAACGTACATTTAGCATGTAAACTTAGATAAGATAAGATAAGATTTTATTTCCTCTAAGGTGCATATAATTAGGGCGAGTTACTAATAAAGTTTACAATTTTTAACTATAGGTTTCTTCCTGAAAAAGATTGCATGTTAATTAAGATACTAGATTTCTTTCCTGAAAGAGATTGCAGGCAAGATAATAAATAAATTATTACATTATACAGTGAATAATAATCCATTAAATTGTAATTTATTAGCAATTTTAAAATCCTGTAGTACATTTACTATTTATGTACCTAGCTCAGGGTTGTAGTGAACTTCTCCTTCCCCGTTCACCTACATTTTACATTTTTACAATACAGTTTTATTATATAATTGAACACTGAGCAAGCTGTGAAGCGAGTGGATGGCTTAACCCCGGCCGGGGTTGTTGAACCGCAGTTCTTCGCGGCGCTTACCAAATCGTTTCATAGCTTTTAGAAAATAGTTGTAACAAATTATTTTAGTTACATAATGACATATATAAACACATATATAAGACTACTATACTACGGTATGCTGAATATACCATCTAACAATCATTCCACTAGAATCCATACGGGGTTTCCAAAAATAAGACCAGTACAATTATGTTACCGGTGCCATGGAAGTTGGCCATGTTTTTTTTCCCGTTATAGACTGCGGCTCCCACCGACCTAACGTTCCTGGATTAAATGATTATAAGAACTGAGTAATTTAAAATCCTGCGGGATTCCAATCCCACACTTCTTTGATACCTGTAATTTATTTCCCAACCCGTCACCATATTCCTACATCCCTGATGGCGTTTATTAAATAAGAATAAATTTACATATTTGAGTTTTTTGTTGGATAAAAACTGGAGGGCTTGATGGATTTTAGCCACATTTAAACATTTAACATTGAACATTGCAATAACAAGGAATACATATGCGCGGTAGGCGCGCATATGTACCTAGTATGTTAAGTAAAAACTTAAATAAAAATAAAACCAAGCAAAAATTAAACAAAATATAAGAAAAAAGTTTTTTTAAAAATTTAAGATTTTAGAGAAAAACTGATTTCATTTGAGTTTTGTCAGACGTTACAGGTGGCGATGTACTTAGGTAACCTAAGTTGATCGTGTATTCAATATTGGCTAAGCTAGTTGTAGAGTGGCTTCGCGGCTTTGAAGTTAAAAATCTTGTTAAGTTTGATATTAAGGAATTGTTTTTGCTAGATTCAATTTAAAAAGGCTAAAAATCATTTTAGAAACACATCAGTTTACTAGCATTGTTCTTCAAGTGAAGGTTCTTTAAGACGATAAGACGTTAAGACGTTAAGACGCTAAGACGTTAAGACGTTGAGACTCAAGGAGAGAGGTAAAAAGAATTAGAGAAAGAGAGGGATGGCGGGTTTGGTGTCCGAGTGGCTGCGCACCCGAGTTCTGACCGCGGCAGTCGGTCCCTGGAATAACTTATCTGAGCGTTTGACAAACGCTTCCTTGTTGGCAGAGTTCTACCTCTGGGAGGTTTCAATTGAGGATGTTGTTTACCTCGAAATGCTTAGGATTTATGACGAGATTAATGAGCTGCGCTCATTTATCTTTGTCAGACAACCCCGTAGCTTGACAGGCTGCCTGTCTGGGTTGCGCTCTTTGCGGCGCACGCAAGCCGCCGTTCCTATCATCGAAGAACGGCTCATGGCGTGCGCGGAAAGATGCGCTCAGACTCTTAGTGGGCGGCGTCGGTCACCTTACCTGCCAGAGATTGTTGACGCTAATGAGGACTGAATGACTGAGTGATCTGATTTGGGGAGGAACTGACCGACGGTATGGCTGATTGTGAATAGAGAGAGGAGTGTAAGAAGAGGAGAGTGGGCAACAGACTAAAGACTATGAGTCTGAGTGATGGATTTAATTTTGGTTGAACCCTATGATATTGATGCCTAATTTTGTAGTGAATGAATGTACACGTGAAAAAGTATGTATCAACCAATCGTATATTTAGATGAGTCTGCTAGAGCCACCCAGCTCCGACGCTTATTAACCTGTAACTGCAGCAACATATAAAGTAATGAATAAAAGTGATCGAGTTAGTTTTGTTTGTAATAATTGTTGAAATAAATATTCTCTCCAATTTAATGGATTAATTTTTATGTCAACAACCTTACTGTTGTTGCAGTTGTAAGTACATGTATCGCTGTGTCCCAACCTCACGCCTAAGCTTAATTCTCAAAGACTTAACAACCTAATAACGTCAACGCTGCTCTATAATAGGATGTGTCCGTGCGTTCAAATATAAGACTATCCGGCCTCAACAAAAAACTATAAATGGATGACAATGAAATTGGTGAGATGATGGATAATGGGAAAAAGAGATTTTGGTGAAAATTAATGATGTATGATGAAAATAATGAGTAGAAAGCACTATATACCCCCCTCCCCCCCCTCCTTAACTACCCGGGTGAGAGTTCGGATCTTACAGATCCTATTTTTGGATTTTTGAGTATAGGACATGGATAAATAAAAAATATTGATAGAACACTTACCATTTTTAAGTTAGTTTGTTAGTTTGTTATAGGTACCTATGTAAAATCTATTTGGTTAAGAAAGTGAGTAAAACATTTTCTATTGAATTCTTTTTCATTTACTATTTGCTTTATATTATTAGGGAGACTGTTAAAAATTGTGGGAAAAGAATGAAGGGGTGAATTTAGTAAAAAAGTTCTATTTACTCCATTTGCATATGCAAAGTTGTTTACATTTCTTGTATTGTACCTGTGGCGATCACGGGAGATTTCCCAGGTATTATTAAAAATTTCTGGCTGTAAGCCATGTAGGTACCTATACATAAATTTACAGACGTTAAATTTTATTAATAGATTAATGGGCAATATCCCATTACTTTTAAAATATTCTGCTGTGTGTGCTCTGCTAGGTAAGTTTTCTATTATTCTTACTGCCGCCTTCTGTATCTTCAAAATGGGATCTAAAAGATAGGCTGGACAGGCTGTGAACAGAAGGCAGCAGTATTCAACACTAGATTTAATATAGCTTGTATATAAAATCTTTAAGTGTTTCTTATCAAGCAAATGGCGCATGACACGCATAGAGTAAATAATCTTTGAAATTTTGGCATGTACTTTTTTAAGGTGATAAGAAAACTTTAATTTTGTATCCAAGCTAATTCAAGTGCTTTACAAAACCCTCATTATTATCATCTACAAGGTTTAACTTTGTGATCTTTTCAGGGATGCTTTCACCTACGTTGTTCATGTCTATGAAGACATTAAATTCAGTTTTTAATTGAATTTCTTCAGGGGTAAGGTTTTCTCTGGGGGAAGTAAAGACCATAACTTTGGTCTTGAGGGGATGGATTAAGAGTTCATTTGCGTTATACCAGGCGGTCAGTTTGGGGATGGTTACTTTTGCGAGTTCAACCAATTCTGCTAATGAGTTCCTTTCCATGAAGGTTAGGGCATCATCAGCAAAAAGATTAATAAAAACTTCTGGGCTGCAGTTTGCAAGGTCATTTATAAAGATCAAAAACAATATTGGGCCAAGGACTGACCCCTGTAATACGCCTATGATAATCTCTTCCAACGTAGATGAAAACAACCCCTTAAAAAACACCTTTTGACGTCTATTGCTATAATAAGAACGGAACCATTGTAATGGTAATCCCCTTATCCCTGCATTCCTTAACTTTTCAAACAACAAGTTCCTAGGGATCATGTCGAAACACTTCCGTATGTCCAAAAATATGGACATACAGGAATTGTTTCGACCTAGACACTGAGTGATCATATTTGAGAGATCAAGGACATT
This sequence comes from Acartia tonsa, assembly GCF_053477335.1. Lineage (NCBI taxonomy): Eukaryota > Metazoa > Arthropoda > Copepoda > Calanoida > Acartiidae > Acartia > Acartia tonsa. The sequence continues at coordinate 4,399 of NW_027649604.1, read as the reverse complement.
ATGGTAAGTTGAGATGTTTTTCCTAAATCCAAACTGTCTGCAGTTAAAAAAGTTTTTTTCATCCAAAAAATTTACCAAGCTATCGCATACGTATTTTTCGAGGGGCTTGCTTAGGTTATCAATCAATGAAATACCACGGTGGTTATCCATTTGATTGAGTGAACCTGATTTGTGAAGGACAAGAATTTTGCTTACTTTCATACCGTCAGGAAAGACGCCAGATTGGAGGGAAAGGTTATAGACGTGGCAAAGGGGGTGTGCGATAACATCCGCACAGCGAGAAATTAAAAACATGCTGACATCATTGATGTCTGTGGACCTTTTGGGCCTGATGTTCCTAATCAAATTTATTACTTTAAAAGGGTAAAGGGGTTCAAAAAAGATTGAGTCTTGAATAGGGGGGGGTAAAAATTCTGCAAAGTTTTTTTCTGTTGTTGGGATCTCAGGTTTAAGGGAGGTTCCAATCTGGCTAAAATAAGAATTGAATTCGTTAGCGATAGCTTGGTCACCCTCAACTTTCCTATCCCCGACCTCTAAATATGAACACTCAGCACTCTTTTGATCAAATCCTAGCATATCTTTTAAACAACGCCATAATTTTTTACTATCTTTGCCGCAATTTCTTATACTTGACCTATAGTATTCTAGTTTTGCACGGCGTACATTCCTATTATAAGAGTTTCTATAAGAGTTATACAACAGCTCACTTTCCCTTGTTCTTTCCCTAAGAAAATTGTCGTGGAGGGTATGTTTATGTTCCCTCATTCTCAAGAGGTACTCGTTCATGAAGGGCTGCTGGGGCTGGACCCTAGAATTTTTTTTGACTTTTACAATGGGGCATGAGATGTTATATAACTCAAGAAACTTAGCTATGAAATTACTATAGGCAATGTTGACGTCATTTTGGTTAAGTACATTTGACCAATCGGTACTGAAAAGTGCGTCATTTAGTGAATTAATGTTATCATCGCCTAGCAATCTTTTTTCATAGGTATCAGGTTTTTTTGGTTTTTTGTTAGCATTAATTCTATACGCATTTATCAGTAACAAGTGATCACTTATTTGCGATGTTAAGACACAAGACAACATAAGATTTGGAATAAAATTACCAACGCCGAAAATGTCAATCAATGTTGAGGTGTTTTTTGTGATCCTGGTGGCCTTGGTAATTGTATTCAAAATGCCGTTGAAATTTAGCGACTCTAGCAGACGCATACTAGGGCTGTTGTTTTCATTAATCCTGAACAAGTCAAGATTAATGTCTCCAACAATAAAGAACGGTAGGTTGAGTGACATAATCCTATCCAATAATTCAAGGTACATTTCAAAAAATTCATCAAGTTCAGCACTACTTTGATTAGGGGGTCTATAGGTGTTCAACACTAAGAATTTAAATCCATTAAACGAACATTTGAGACAGATAGATTCACATATACGTTCTTTGAAAGAGATATTGTCAAACATTCTTACTACTTTATAATGTTTTTGCACTAGTAATCCCACCCCTCCCCCCCTTTGAGTTTTCCTAAGGTTGACATGCCAGTTGTAGCCTTCAATATTATACACGTCAAAATTTGCATTGGAATTTGCCCAGAGTTCTTGACACGCAAGAACGCTGGGCCGTATTCCTTTGCAATTAAAATTATCTATACACGCCACCAATTCATCAAATTTAGAGTTTATCGATTGACAGTTTAAGGAAAATAAAATTATCAGTTGTTCTCTAAAAGATTTCAATTTTGTTATTGCTTCATTTTCCGACATGTATTGACAATTAATACCAAATTCTTCATTAAGTCCATCAAAATGTTGGCCATATATGGGGTTTAGGAGGTCTAGTGTAGGGTTAAGATTTAAATTAGCAGGTACCTGTTCATTTAATCCATTAGGGAGGCTTGTAGGGTACTGGTGTGGAGTCTAAGTTTATCGCAGGAGGATTAGCACGTATATCAACCAGTGGGAACGACTGAAAAACAATATATATCAGCATACATAAAACATGAATATATTTACAATAGTAATAATAGTGAGATAGATAAAACATTTAGTTAGGAGGTGATGTGCCTCCGCTCTTTACTCTTTCCCCCCCCCCCGTGGTATTAGTTAGATACAAAAAAATCTTTAAATCAACATTTTTTATCTAAAAGTTGGCATAGGGGGTAGGTAGGTAAAATAGAGTTAAATTCTTTACATTTTTAGTCTTCGTTTTTTAATCTTTGACAGACGATGACATGACATTAACATTGACATTTTATGACAAGAAAAAATAACGGATTAATTTTAGTAATTAATCAATAATCATTTATAATGAGGACAGTAAGTATTTGTTAGCTGCAAGAAAGTACTATCTAATCATTTTATCTTCCTGTCGTTGGTTTTCTTTGCAGTTCTTGCAGGCATAGATTTCAGCGGTGGTAGCGGCTGCTGTTTAGGTGGATCCGTATCTGGCTCTCTGGCTGCTGGGCGGGCTGCTGATGTGGCAGGAGCTGCTGATGTGGCAGGAGCTGGAGCTGCTGCTACGCTGGGTGCAGTTGTTGGAGCTGGCATCTGCTCGGCTGCGTTCTCATCCTCGGCCTCAGGGACATCGGCGGCTGCCGTGTCAGAGGTGGTTGCGGACTCCAAGGGAGGGAACTCATCCGTGTTGGCAGCGTTGGGAGGAGGTTCATAGTTATCCTCGAAATCATCCTCTGTGATGAGGGGATTGCAGAACTTGGAGTTAGGGAAGAATGATCCTCTGTCTGCATAGGGCACGCTGTTGTATTTGATCAGGGGGGGCTCCATTGATGTGCTGAACAGGTTCTCGGTGCCAGGTATTGGTTTTGTCATGCCGATTAATGATCAGGGGGGGCTCCATTGATGTGCTGAACAGGTTCTCGGTGCCAGGTATTGGTTTTGTCATGCCGATTAAAGTGTCGGCAAATGGGTTCAGAACTTTTTGCCATCTGGTTCCTGTCTTGATTTGAAAACCCACAGTTTCCCCCATTATTTTGGTACGGGAGATCAGCTTTGTTGAATGCAAAAATGTCTGGACGTTTTTATTCAAACGTGTTGTGTCATATTGCATTTTTACCATTCTACCTGGGAAATAGGGTGCAGGGGACACACTCTGGCTGGCAGTCTTGTACTGGTTTAACTTAGCTGTGTATTCCTCGAGGACAGGGCGCTTGGATATCATTACCGCTTGGAGGTGGACACGGGAATGAAACCTGAAGATGGCCTGCGGGACTTCCTTCCTCTTGGGGTTAAACGGCAAATGATGGGCGTACTCGATGACGTCCCCCCAGTACTGGGGGACGAAATCGAGTAGGCCGTTTCTGTGGGCTATTTTCAGCGAGGGCAGAATGAGTGTGTTGTATATCGACAGCATGGTGATCTTCTCTCGGCTGTGGGGCGACTGGAAATTCGTCACCCTCAGGGACCACGCCCTACTACGCTGCTCCCTGCAGGAGTTCTGAAAAAACGAATAGCGTTTAAAATTGTCATCGTTTTTTGCTTGACATTCGAACTTACTCTGGAGGACCGCAATACTATCCTTAATCGCTTTTAACGTTTCTGCCGATAATTGGGCATCCTTAAAATTGTCAATTTGCTCAAGAACAGAGATTTTATCACTAAGTTCGGAGAATTGTTTTTTTACCGCATCTATTTCTTTTTTATGGCTAGAGATTGTGTTAAAAACTTCTTCATGTCTTACCTTGGCTTTATTTCTTTTTTATGGCTAAGAGATTGTGTTAAAAACTTCTTCATGTCTTACCTTGGCTTTATTTTTATCGTATTCCTCAAACTTTTTGTCGAAAATCACTTCCATTCTTTCCCCAAAATACGGGAGATGATTGTTCCGGCAACATTTTTTAGCGAGTGAAGCCGTGTGGCTAAGATGGCGGTGATTTTGAGTTCAATTAGCCAATGGGAAGCGAGGAAAAATTAGTGACTGCCAATAGCGTGGTTTGTTGTGGACGCTATTTGCTTACTAGCCAATGAGAGAGCGACACTGGTTTGGCCCTCGTGTGGTGTGGCCAAGTTTTAAAAAAGAAATAGATAAAAGTTTTGCGGATTTTTATTTCACTTAATTAGTCGATTATTCACAAGGATAGTATTAACGGTTTTACACCGGCGATTTTGCCTAGACGGCGGTGTAAAATATGGTGCCAAAACTATATACGAGTTTGCCCATGGCTACCATATCTTCCCAGTACCAACACGCGGAGGGACCACGGGCGTGGGGTAAAGGGGAACTAGTAAAGAGCGGGGGGTGTGCTGTACAGACTAGTACATACACATGGGCTAGAGAGAGAGAGATGTTGTTCGCTCCACGCTCTGAACTATTAACTATTTACTACTTTTTATGAAGTACTTTTAGGATATAATTGAAAATGCTATGTCGATATTTTGTCAGTCA
>NW_027649603.1:0-57002 GCF_053477335.1 Acartia tonsa | reverse complement strand
CCCCTCCCTCCCTGTCTGTTTTACATGTTCATTATACCATTCCTTTTAACCTTGCTTACCAACCAGGGTTCTAAAGGGATAAGACAATGGCCGATAACTTGATGTACATCCCTAATGTTAATACACAATATAAATCCTTCTGTAGATTACAGTTAGTGGTTGGAATGTTTGACAACTCAACTTAATATTCCAACCAATCAAAATATACTAAAAGTACCCTACGTTGTTAAGTCAACGAATAAGTAAAAAATTTGGGGACTAGTGTAAGAAACAGCCCAATATTCCCTCCAGTTATACATGTTCCATATTCTTTTAATCTTGTATAGCAAAACAATCAAATAAATCCGCCAACAAATTCCAGTCTTGAAAATTACAAGAGTAACTTTAAGGTATTTATTCCTTTATGAAAGTAGTAGGATGCCTGTCTTTAAGATCTCGTTTGTTGTACCGATATGATTCTGCTTTACAGTGAAGCTTTCTATAAGTCGAGTGAATGTATATAAATGTTTGGGAGCTATAACTTAAATTTGAAATTATCGTCAATTGTCTTATCCCTAACGTTTCCTGCTTTTTGCCTTAATGTAAGAAAACTTGTAAAAATAGCTTCTAATAAACTGTATTTAAGGAATCGATATCATATATTTGCACCAAATTTTTATGTACTCTAAAAAATTTATACTCGCAGCTGTCTAAAATAACGATACACCGCATTTTTACACAATTCCCTCCCCTTTTACAGGATAAACGAACTAACCAATAAATGAGGTTCATATTAGCAATCTAAATTTACAAATTCCCCCTCTCGTCTTATTCTATATCCATTATTTTAGATAAATAACCTTCATCAGATACAAACCCAGCCAGTCACTAATCAGGTAAGAAAGAAAAAAATATAGGATTTGTTAAAAGTAATTTTAATTGATTAAAAAAATATGTCAATTTAATCTTAATTACATGTAATATTAATCCATATCTATAATACAAAGTAGAACGATGTCTGTCCGTCTGTCTGTCCGTCTGTCTGATCGTCTGTCCGTCCCTTAAGATCTCGGTAACCACTGAACCGATTGGATTCTACTCTTTAGAGAATATACCTACTGGTCCTGTGGTGGTTTTAGGCTATTTTCTTGAGGGGTGGGACACCCCCAACCCCCCAAAAGCCAAAAAATCCCCCCCGTTATTTTTTTTTGCTGAAGATTTCCTTGGTCCTTTTACGAATTTTGCCAAATTTTTTTTGATCACCTCTTGGGTCAAAGCCCCTAGAGGCTAGGGGCGATGCCGCTAGTCTATAATACAAAGTAGCTTGATGTCTGTCCGTCTGTCTGTCCCCTTAAGATCTCGGTAACCACTGAACCGATTGGATTCTACTCTTCAGGGTATATACCTATTGGTCCTGTGGTGGTTTTAAGCTATTTTCTTGGGGGTGGGACACCCCCAACCCCCCCAAAAAACAAAAAAGTCCCCGCCTTTTTTTTTTTTTTTTATTTTTTTTTTTGTAAGAAATATCCTTGGTCCTTTGTAGAAGATTTCCTTTGTGGAATATTTTTTTTACAAATTTCACCTTACACTTTTTTTACCATCTCTTGGGGCAAAGCCCCTAGAGGCTAGGGGCGAAGCCGATAGTATGTATAAAAGTATCAGGCTGTAGGTAAAGATCTCGCTGCTGGACTGATTTGACAACCTGAAATTGGAAAACTTATAATTGCTGAAAGTCACAAACTATCTGTATTACCTATGTATTTTAGATTCGATTCGAACCTATCACCTCTCCGACTATGAGCGGATGCACTACGTTAAGCCACGGTTGCGGGTTTACTTTACAGCGTTGCGGAGCCGTTTGATTTTGGTGCGGCTCCAGCTCCGGCTCCGCGGAGCCGTCTGTGATGATGGTGGCTCCGGCCTAAAATCGAGAAAAACTCGGCATATTTTTTTTCCCACGTCTATTTTGGACTTTTGAAGGTTTTAAAAGTTTAATTTTTGATAAAAATGGACTTGAAAACTTAAAAGGGGCATTTGCACATGACAAAACAGAGTTACCAAATTATAATTCATAAAAATCTCTTTTTTTATCTAGTCCGGAGCCGGAGCCGTTTTTTAACGAAAATTACGGCTCCGGTTCCGCAACACTGCTTTTTAAAAACTTATTTCAATTATACATACAGCTTCGCTACTTTCACTTCCAATCACCGTGTGCATCTGAATCCTAACTTCAGAGAATCAGCAGGGCTACATACACAAATAAAAACTAAATATGTAAAATGTGTTTGTCCTAGGGTATGTGATAGAAAGAAAAACCCAAGTTCCCATCAAGGATATACAGCCAGATTTTTCCAGAAATCAGGTATGCTGCCGTATTAGAGATCTTGACAGCAAACATTTATTTTATTCATGCTGTCGAGAGTAAATAGTAAAATAGAGAAATTTTTTAACAATATTATATGGTATATCTTTCAAAGCGTTTCTTCATTTATTAATATATTAGATTATCAACCTTTTTAAGCTTTGTTTTTATGCTTGTTCTCATTCTCTTAAAAAGCAAAAAATTTCTACATTTAGGGTCAGTCTATTTGTCCGTTGGTTCGGGTATGTTAGAATTCACATATTAATTCAAAACTTGCAATAGTGAATCTCAATAAAAATTAAACATATATTAAGTGCTCAGTAGGAGGGTAGGGGATGGAGTTATGGAGGGGGGGGGGTCGTTATTTTAGCCCGCTGCGAGTTTTACTTTATTATAGAACATGAAAATGTGGTGTAAGTTCCAAGTAATAAAAAATCCATTAATTTAGAGCATGTTAAACCGAACTCCCTGGTGTAACAAACATTTCTATCCACAAAACAAGGTAAAGGCTAGGGATCTTAAGGGATAAGACAATGGACGATAAATAGATTACACTTATTATTATAAATAAAGTTATCTACCCCTTCTGCAGATTACAATTAGTGGTTGAAACGTTTGAACTCTATGAATCAACTTAATGAAACAACCAATGAAAATTAAGTTGAAGTCCCCAAAGTTATTATAAAACTTTAGGGACTAGTGTAATAAACAGCCCACTGTCACCCCCCCCCCCCCCAACTCTCCTGGGTGGAGTTAGGAAAACCTTGTAAATAAAGCTAATTCTCATATTGAACACTAGCGGCTATGCCCCTGGAGGCCTCTAGTGGCACTTTACATGTTTTTTTTAAATAATACGATTTTTTGTGATTCCTCTATCCTTGTTTTGTTTAAGGAGTGTAAACTGGCCTCCCGCCCCCGGACACAAATGTAACTTCACCTGCCAGAATGAGATTCAAGTACAGAAAGGTATGTTAAGGACTAATGACGTCCAAGCTTTTTTTATTAGGTCGGGGGGGGGGGGGGGGGGTCTGAACTTGGTTTGGGGATAAAATAGTGCTTGAAGCGAATTGCGGGTTTGGAAGGGTAATTCTCCCCTCCTAAAATGTTTAGATTGACTACGTTACCCTAAAAAATAGAAGAAAAGGGGCAGTTCCGCGAAGTGCATTTTAACTTCATCAATCTAGTGAACTGCATATTTTTTCAGTTCAATCTACATCTATAAGACATATATTTGAAAGAAAATTAATTTTCTACCAGGTAGTTAGGTTGGGGGGGGGGGGGGATAGTTTTTTTTGATATTTTTAGTAAATTCTTTTTATAAGGGGGTGTTATTTCCCTTTTCCTTAACACACGTCCCAATACTCCGTGTTTTATATTTGTCCTTAGTGGTCTTGATATTAAAGTCCAACTGCATGTTTTAGCCCATTTATAATATATACATCTTTTCAGAGATAATCCGCTATCCTGCCTCTCACTTCATCAACATATTCAAGGACAAAAAGAAAAACTTGGACGAAGACTTGGTAATTTTTTGTGCAGATTTCTCATAATAATTTTCATTTGATATGGACTTGGTTGGTTGGTCTGTCGGTCATGCTACAAAAGAACCATTTGTCTAATGATAACGTTTCCAGGGAGGGAATAGGGACATTATTATACTAGCTCCCAAAGTTTTATAATAACGTTTTCTTATTTGTTGGCTTTATAACTTTGGGGACTTTAATTTTACTTTGATTGGTTGTTTCATTCAGTTGAGAGACCAAATGTTTCAACCATTAATTGTAATCTATAAAAGGTTTATTTTGCGTGTCATCATTTTATCGGATATCGTCTTATCCCTTTAGATCCCTGAATCTTGTTTAATTTAGTTACCAGTAGTATTAAATGAGATTTTTAATATTCATGGTTTTTATATTTTCAAATGTGGAGTGCATAAAGGAGTCTGCTTGGAACTGCGATATATTGTACTTATTTTCATTAATTTCAAGGTCATTATATAGGGCAAGGTTTCTGTATATTAATTTTAAACTTGTTTAGCCTGTAAGTTTTAGGAAATGATTTAGAGATGTTTATGGTTTGTATGATTTTACATCAAAGAACATTTTTTTTATTTTTAAAAACTAGTTTTGATGTTATTTAGTTGCCTGAAGTGACAGATGAGATTTGTAATGTTGATGGTGAAACTATTCCAAATTTCAGCAAACAGGTGACATGAACTAACATTCAACCCTGGGAGGGAGGGGAAATTGGACTCTATATTAATATGGTACCCAAAGGTTTATTAATATGCTATATATAAGCTGACTTGGATTTTTCGGTGCTTTTAAAAATATTGATTGGTTGGTTTTAAATAGGAGTGTCTAAACTTTTCAACTAATAAGTTAAATTTACAGAAAAGTTTATCATTATTATGCATAAACATCAATTTATCGGCCATTCTCTTATCCCTTATGATCCTGTATAATCAGGGTTGTATAATCTTCATATATATCCCCTGCTAAAGGGGGAAATTACAGAATATGTGGGAGGTGTAAAAAATAAAGTGCACTGAAGACAAATGGCCGTCTGTTCGTCTTTCTGTCTGTTCGTCTTTCTGTCTGTCCGTCAGACACGGAAAGGGGGAAATGTTGTTTTCTCCCCATGCCCAGATGGACCTACGCCAATATCTTTTTAAAGAGAGAGGAAGTTTGGCTGGGACTTCCCCCCCCTCTGTTGCAAAAAAAGACATCTCCTTGTTTTCTTCTTGCAAAGGTCCCATGGGACTTGTCTTTCTGAGCCTCCTGGTCTTCTTTGCCACCCTCGAGGGGGCGTTCCCGCTTGGCCCACTGTAAGGCGGTACCATTCTTGATTCTTCTTCTTCTGAGGCGTTCTGTACCGATAGTACACTGCCTACTGCTCGTGCCTTTAACGTCTTGTGTCTGGCCAGGTTTGCTACTGTGATCATCATCCCACAGATGTCACATCAGGATCTTCTGGATGGAGGTCTTGGTTCCGGTGGTGGGGGGTTCTGCCCCCCGCATGTTCTCCTGTGCCTTGCAAAGTTGCTGGTTTTGATCTCCCTTCTTTGATCATGTTTTCCTTGCCTTCTTCATCCTCATCCTCAATAGTAATCACCTCAATGGGTTCATCTTTAATTTCTGGTCAGTAGCTGATTTCCCCTTTATATCTTGGTAAACGAGTGAGGGGCTAACTCATCCAGTAATTTTTTTTGTAAATTCATCTTGAACCATCAAGCCAGAGTTTTTACAAGTGGGACACTTAATCTCGCTGCAGTGGTCAAGGCAAGTTGAAAATTGTATCTATGGTGGCTACTCTGACAAGAATCTCACTCTTCAGCCCAAATGATTGCATGTGCTTGCAGTTCTGAGTTCTTATTGGTATTTCCATTTTTCTTGAGGATATTGTCTCCTTGTTTTCTTCTCGTGAAGGTCCCATGGGACTTGTCAGTTGTCTTTCTAGCTCCTGGTCTTCTTTGCCACCACTGAGGGGGCTCCCACTTGCGCCACGGGAGGTGGTATCATTCATGATCATTGTCTTGTCTCGGGTATTCTATCTCGAAAGATACTCCCCATCTTCTTACAAGCAGTTTAGTCGTTTGTGTCTGGCCAGGTTATTTGATGATATTTGGGCTCCACACCTGTCGCATGGAACTTTTGGCTTGGCCGTCGTCGTATTTTGACCTCTATTTTCTTCAGGTGCACACTTTTTTCTGTGTCTTGCAAAATTTGATGCAGACACTTCTTTTAGACATTTATCACATTTCTTATTATTAACATTTCTAGCCACTAATCCTGTACAGACCTTCTTGTGATGGTTAGGTTTGATTTTCCTAGGAAATTTTTATCACATTTATCACATTTGAACATTTTTTCTGACTAGATATTTCATGTATTCTACGTTCATGGTTCGTCACTCCTGTTTTTGTGAGGCATATTCTGCCACATCCTTCATATGAGGCAAACTAGTGACAGGACTGTACCTGGATCCTGGTTCCTGTGCCCGCTCATTTCTGGAATCTTCTTTCCTTTTCTCCTCTCCCATTTTTCCAGGTATTTCATCCTGGTTTTCACAGCCTTCCTCCAGATCTTTCTGTCCTTCGTTATTTGACCGATTTTAGTCCAATCCATGCCCGCCTCCTTGACGATTCTTTTCCAGTATAGCACTGTTTTTCTTTTCTTGCCCGGAACTTTCTCCTATAGTCTCCAAGTCCTCCAACCATCCAAGAATTACAGCTTTCGTCATTCTGGAATCATCCATCCTCATAACATGGCCTATCCTTTGGAGTACACGTTTTTCTATTTTGTATCTTAATGTCTTAATCTTTAGTTCATTACGGATATCTTGCATATTCTTTTCTTCCTCCTGCATTTGAAAAAGTGGTGGTTTTGTTTTGTTACTCCAAATATAGCGGTATTTTTTGTCCATTGTCCTTTGCATTTTTAGAATTTCCCCAACTTGCCAGGTCCGGGTGTGGCAATCAAACAACATAGTAGATTCTATGCATGCCTCTATAATTCTTGCTTGTAGACTTTTGGATATTTTTGTTCTTTTAGCCGATGCTTTACCTTTATCCATGCACTTCCAGCCTTTTTGATCCTGTTGTTTGTGTCTTCTTTCCAGCCCATTAAACAACCTAGGACGCGAGTTTTTCTACACTCAGCCTTACCAAAATCTAGGAACTCTTCTTTATCTTCTGTTGTTGCGCTCTTCAAACTTGTCCATCACTTTTTTAATTTCTCTGACACCTTGTTCAGCTCTTTCTTTTTTCCAATGACTGTTGTATCATCGGCAAAAAGCCCTTGGGAGATTTTTATTCTCTTGGCCTCTGAATTTCCTTTCTCCCATCTGCCTTGGCTAGGGAAACAGCTTCCAGGAACCCAATTATAGTTTAATCCATAATCCAGGTTGTTTCCTCAGCTTTCCTTTTTCTAGCTTTTTCACCCTGTCTCATAACTACCTGGTGGTATATGTTGAAAAGTTGGGGGAGGAAGGTCCCCCTTCTCTTAATCCTCTCTCTGTGGTCCATTCTTCACTCTCTCCTTCTCTGCTTTTTATCCGGTAGAACGTAGTTTCATGAAGATCTTTCAGCACTCTTAAAAATTTTGGTCCCATTCCACACTTTTCTAATATTCTCCATAGAGCTGGTTTATTAACTCTTGGGTACGCTTTTCTTAGGTCTAATAATCTTGCTGAGGGTCTCGAGTCTTCAGGTAGAGTCTCTCCCTTGGCCTCCAGCCTCTTTAACAGATCCTCTGTGTCCTCCAGGATCCTGTACATAATCTGGGTTACGTCCGCCGTAGATCTTTCTTTTCGAAACCCAGATTGGTCATCGTCCAGAAGATTAAGTTGTTCTGACCAGATTCTTAATCTATCTGCCGCGATTCTGCCTAGAATTCTGGACCCCATGGCCAGTAATACAACCCCTCTGAAGTTGTTGGTGTTGTTGCGGTCTCCTTTCTTAAACAGAGGTATGACTTGTCCTTCCTTCAACTCTACTTCCCATTCTATGGCGTCATTCTCAAACATAAACTGTATCAAGTCCACAATTTTCTCCAGAATAATTGGTCCACCTTGAAGTATGTAAATCAGTCGAACTCCGTCCTTGCCTGGTGCCGAATTTTTCATCTTTTTCATTTGTGTTAAAATCTCCTCTCTTGAAGGTGTTTCATCCAACTGAATTGCCCACCTTCTGGCCTCTTCGCTGTTCCTTAGGTCCTCCATTTTGTCAACAGCCTCGAAAATAATCTCTGGGTCATTTTCAAATCTATCTTTAGATATTCTTTGGAAATGATCCTTAAACTCTTCTTTGGTGATTGTGGTGGTTTCAGGAGCGGTTTTAAAGCCTCTAGTTCCAAGTTTTTTTAGAGTTTTATATAAGGTTCCAGAGTCACCTTTTTCTCCAGCTTCTTGGCACTCCTTGATTATGTTTTCCCACCAATCTTTCTCCCACTGTCTTGTCTGTCTCTGTAACGTACTTCTGGCCTCTTTCAGATCTGTCTTGGCATTATTCAGATCTGTTTCAATCTGTAGTCTTTCATCATCTGCTGTCTGTCTCGACCTCTCCATCAATTCATTTCTTCTATTTACACATACAGTAATCCTATCTCTTAGTCTTTTCACTTCATCTTCTTTGTCTATCATCCATGGGTTCTCTATTTTTTTCTCTTCAATTCCACACACGTCTGTTGCGGCTTTGATTGTAGTTTCCGTTATCTCCTTCCATCTGTCATTTATATTTTGATTGTTGTTGGCATCTTCAGCTTCTTCAACAATGTTATTTATTTTCTCACGATAATTGTTGGCTACTTCTGTATCTCTTAATCTTTCCCATCTTATTTTGGGCGATCTTTTCTTTGGTCTGTTATGTTTCTTTGGTTTGTTTAAAATTATTCTGACTCTCACCGGTTTATGATCTGACAATGAAATTTCGTTTATCACATTAAGTTTTTGTACCAATTTGTGTCTTTGATTGCTTTTCACCAGGAAACCATCCAGTTCATACCACCTTCTTAATGCTGGATTAAACCATGTTCCTCTTCTTTTGTTTTGAAAATAACTATTAACATAGGCTAAATTGTTTTCTTGGCAAAAATCTATGAGTTCTTCCCCTTGTCTATTTGATGATCTTAGTCCAAAACGGCCGCAGACATCTGGCCTCTCTTCTCCTTGACCTACGTGGGCGTTGAAATCTCCACCCACTAATAATATTTCTTCTTTCTTGACTTTTTCTACGTGACTTTTAAGATCTTCTTTGGCTGTCTCTATCTCCTGTTCATTATTTCCAGACCACACTGGCATATATGTGGCCGTTAAAGTTAGGTCCTTTACTTTAATTGATATTGTCCTCTCGTTTCTTACAGTTACTTGACCAGTTTCACACCAAAGTTGAAGTAGCTGGTCTCTTAATAGAATGGCGGCTCTTTCCGTGAATATGATGGCGGTCAGTAGCTCATCTTGTCCTAACCAATAAATACCACCTGTTTTAGCTTTTATCTCCGACAATAAAACAGCGTCCCATTTATTCTTCCTTGCAAATTCTGCTACAGCTTTCGCTTTCCTTTTGTTAAAATTATCTAGTGGCATTCTCTGTACGTTCCAGGTTACAACATCAAAGACATTTTCTTTAGTTTTATTTTGTTTGAGTTTTCTTTTATCTTCCCTCCTATTTTTTCTTCTTTCCCTTCTTCTTGCTTTTCCTTCCATTGTTTTATCCCTTGGTCCTGGGTTGGGGTGAATGGTCCTAAGTTTATATGTTATGTGTGCAACTATATTACGACGACATTTGTATACTGCTTGCTTGAACTTTTGCCTCCATGTTTTTTGAGAGGGAGAGGAGTCGGCTGGTTTCTTCCCCCTCTGTTGCCAAAAAAAGCCCCCGTAGCTTCCAGGTTGCCCTGTACTTCTGCAAGGTTTTGCTCCTTCTGACCTCCTGGTCCTGTTTGCCATCCTGTGGGATGTTCCCGCTTGCGCCGCTGGGAGGCCTGACCATACCACAAGCTCATTCATGATCATGTGTTCCTTGCCCTCTTCATCCTCATCCTCAATATTAATCACCTCAATGGGTTCATCTTTAATTTCTGGTCTGTAGCTGATTTCCCCCTTTATATCTAGGTTAACAAGGTGAGAGGGGGACTCGTCCAGTAATTTTTTTGTAAATTTATCTTGAACCATCAAGCCAGATTTTTTACAAATCGGACACTGAATTGTGCTGCAGTGGTCTAGTTGAAAATTTTATCTATGGTGGCTACTCTGACTAGAGTCTTACTCACCAGCCCAAATGATTGCATGTGCTTGCAGTTCTGAGTTCTTATTGGTATTTCCATTTTTCTTGAGGATATTGTCTCCTTGTTTTCTTCTCGTGAAGGTCCCATGGGACTTGTCAGTTGTCTTTCTAGCCTCCTGGTCTTCTTTGCCACCACTGAGGGGGCTCCCACTTGCGCCACTGGGAGGTGGTATCATTCATGATCATGTGTTCCTTGCCCTCTTCATCCTCATCCTCAATATTAATCACCTCAATGGGTTCATCTTTAATTTCTGGTCTGTAGCTGATTTCCCCCTTTATATCTAGGTTAACAAGGTGAGAGGGGGACTCGTCCAGTAATTTTTTTGTAAAGAGGGGGGGCGAAAGTGACACTTTTTGAAACCAAAACTAAAAGTCAACAAAGGAACTCAACTAAAAAAAGAGTTACAGGTCTGAGATTTTGCATGGCAGTTGCTTTATAGGGGTAAAATATGGAACTGTGAAGAAACGGCGGCGCAACCGCCGAAAACCGCCGTTTCCCGCCGAATTTTTTTTTACCTTTTCTCGGCGGTTTTCGGCGGTTGCGACGCCGTTTCTTCACAGTTCCCTATTGTACCCCTATAAAGCAACTGCCATGCAAAATGTCAGACCTGTAACTCTTTTTTTAGTTGAGTTCCTTTGACTTTTAGTTTTGGTTTCAAAAAGTGTCACTTTCGCCCCCCCTCTTTATCTTGAACCATCAAGCCAGAGTTTTTACAAATCGGACACTGAATTGTGCTGCAGTGGTCTAGTTGAAAATTTTATCTATGGTGGCTACTCTGACTAGAGTCTCACTCTCTAGCCCAAATTATTGCACATGCTCGCAGTCTGAGTTCTTATTGGTATTTCCATTTTTCTAGAGGATATAGGGCACTTTAGGTTGACAACCATATGATCACAGATGACTTCACCCTTCTTCTCCCTGTTGAAATGTTCCTTTATAAAATACTTCTTGGATTGTGGGTCAGCTCTAACAATATCCTTCAATTTTGTTTTCAGTTTATATCTCAAACACATTTTTTTCAATTTCTTTGATCTCTTAGTGAAATGAATCAAGCAAAGTAAGCTTAGACAAATTAATTTGCACATCAAATGTCGCCTTGAATACTTACTTGATAGAAATTAATTTGAATGAGAAATTGGGAAAAATTAAACTCACAAAATGGTATTGAACCTGCCTATTATCCTAAAGATGCTGTATATTTAAGGAGGTAATGGTGGAAGTGATCCTGATGTGATAACCCTAGATGACGATGATGACATAGGAATTCAACATTAATTAGTTTTTAAATTAAAAGGATGTCTGTCAGTCTATGTGTCTGTCTGTCTGTCTCTAGCTTAAGATATTGCTAACCACTGAACTGAGATGGTTTTTTGTTACAATATTATGTAGCTTCTCATAGGTCCAGGAAGTACATGTTTAAAACTATTTTGAGGGAGTATTTCAAAGTAGGAAATAGGGATTTGGCCAATTTTGATACTTAAGTATTTTATTTAATGGATTAATCAAAGTTAAGATGTTAATATCCCCAAAAAGGGGTATTTTCAAGTGGGATATAGAGATTTGGTCAAATTTGATACTTAATTAAGTATTTTATATAATGGAATAATCAATGTGATGTTGTTAATACCCTTTTAAAGGGGTATTTTCATGTGGGATCTGCCCCTATATACTAAAGACTCTGCTGTTAATGTTGAAGATGACCTAATACTAGATGATTTTGACTGTATATTAAGTGGCAGTGAAGGTTAGTTTTGGTTAGGATGCTAATACCCCCAAAAAGGGGTATTTTCAAGTGGGATATAGGGATTTGGCTAATTTTGATACTAACTTATATAATAGATTAATCAATGTTAAGATTTGAATCCCTCCTAAAAAGGGATATTTTTAATTGGGATATAGGGATTTTGCCACTTTTGATACTTAATTAAGTATATTATTAAATGTATTAATCAAAGTTAATATGTTAATACCCCTAAAAGGGATATTTTCAAGTGAGATATAGGAATTTTGCCAATTTTTATACTTAATTAAGTATCTTATCTAATAGATTTATCAATGTTAAGATATTAATACCCCCTTTAAAGGAGTATTTTCAAGTGGGATATAGGGATTTGGCCAATTTTGATAGTTAATTAAGAATCTTATTTGATGGATTAATCAATGTTGAGATGTTAATCCCTCCTATAAAGGGATATTTTCAAGTGGGATATAGGGATTTGGCCAATTTTGATACCTAATTAAGTATCTTATTAAATGTATTAATCAAAGTTAAGATGTTAATATTCCCTTTAAAGATATGTTTTTAAGTGAGATATAGATATTTTGGCCTATTTTGATACTTAATTAAGTATCTTATCTAATGGATTAATCAATGTTAAGATAATAATACCCCCTTTAAAGGGGTATTTTCAAGTGGGATCTGCCCCTATATACTACAGACCCTGCTGTTTATGTTGAAGATGACCTATTACTAGATAATCCTGACTGTATATTAAGTGGCAGTGAAGGTTAGTTTTGGTTAGGATGCTAATACCCCCAAAAAGGGGTATTTTCAAGTGGGATATAGGGATTTGGCCAATTTTGATACTTAATTAAGTATCTTATATAATGGATTAATCAATGTTAAGATGTTAATACCCCTTTAAAGGGGTATTTTC
Source organism: Acartia tonsa (assembly GCF_053477335.1). Lineage (NCBI taxonomy): Eukaryota > Metazoa > Arthropoda > Copepoda > Calanoida > Acartiidae > Acartia > Acartia tonsa. The sequence continues at coordinate 44,220 of NW_027649603.1, read as the reverse complement.
AAGTGGGATCTGCCCCTATAAACTACAAACCCTGCTGTTAATGTTGATGATGATCTAATGCTAGATGATCCTGACTGTATATTAAGTGGTGGTGAAGGTTGGGTTAGGTTAGGATGCTAATACCCCCAAAAAGGGGTATTTTCAAGTGGGATATAGAGATTTGGTCAATTTTGAAAATTGATTAAGTATCTAATTTAATAGATTAATCAATGTTAAGATGTTAATAACCCCTTTAAAGGGATATTTTCAAGTGGAATCTGTCCCTATATACTAAAGACTCTGCTGTTAATGTTGAAGATGACCTAATACTAGATGATCCTGATTGTATATTAAGTGGCGGCGAAGAGACTGAGACTCAAAATATTACAAATTCACAGGAATTCAGATTATAAATATTTCATAAAACACTCGTAATGACTCCTTGATTTTGAGAGTTAAAGGCAGGGAGTGAGGGGACATTGGGCTGTCTTTTTTACTAGTCCTTAAAGTTTTATAATAATGTTTTCTTGTTCGTTGGCTTAATAACTTTGGGAGCTTTTAATGAGTATTTATTTGTTGGTTCATTATGGTAACTGTTCATGCATCTATAGAAGGTTTAATTTTGTTCATCAATTTATCGGTCATTGTCTTATCCCCTTAGATCTCAGGAGAAAAGCGACATTGACTTGATTATTATTCTATAAAAAAATTACTTCTGGCTTAACAACTTTGGGAACTATTAATGAGTTTTGAATGGTTGGTTCATTAAAAAGAAATATAATATGAAATGAAAAGGAGTCTACTAATGATATTGAAGCTGACTACAACACTACTACTACCAAAACTCCTAAAATAGACGATGAAGACATACAGGAATGGTGTTTCATCAATATAAATACTTTTCCCTCAAAAGTTTATTTAAGCACATAAACCCCAATTTATTTTGCCACAAAATTGAAAATTAAGGGGGAGTGGTAGAATTTTTTGGTCTGGTTAGGTTAGGTTAGGTTAGTTTTGGTACTTGGAAAAAGTTACTACCCGGCCTTCCCATCTATTTTTGAAATAAGGGAGGTAGTTTTATTGCTCAAAGGGCACTTTTTTAGGAAAGCGCCAACTATTTTGATAATACTTACAAAAATCTGCTGTAAGATCCAAGTAATATTATATCAATTTAACTAACATTGAACAATCATCTTTTTACAGGAGCTGCTTAACTATAAATATGTTCATGTCCCTAAACAAGTTGTAGAAGGTATTCTTTCAAGAGTGCTTATATGAAAGTAGCAGGGTGTCTGTCTGTTTGTCTGTCTATTAGTCTTCATTTCTTAAAAGCTTCCTATAGGTCTTGGAGCTGATTAACTATAAATATGTTCATGTCCCTTAACAAGTGGTGAAAGGTTCTCTTTAAACTGTGCTTATATGAAAGTACCAGGATGTCTATCTGTTTGTCTGTCTATAGGTCTTCATGTCTTTAAAGTTTCCTATAGGTCTTGGAGCTAATTAACTATTAATATGATCATGTGTGGTAGGGGTTAAGCGTTTCAACCCTACAACGCGAGTTCGATTCAAAAGAGCCCCTAGCCTTAAGGATTCTATCAATAAAGTACTACAAGTAGTTACTGTTTAAAAGATATATTTGAACTGAATACACATACAACAAAGTTAATAGCTTATATACAAAACAGATTACAAATGGGTTAGGTAGAGAAGGGTGTGGTGGAGATGGGGGGGAAGCCCCATCCAGGTGAGCAGTAGAGTGGTAGGCTCCCGTAGGGGGTAAGGTAGACGTCTCCTGGAAAAGGGTAGGTTGCTGGGGGCATGAAGTGGGGGAGGGGCAGCGCCCCTCCCGTTATCAGCGGTGTATAAGTTGACCGCCGTTTCTGATGAGCAAACAATGGCCAAAAATGGGCTGGCTAGAATTGTGATAAGCTGGGGATTAGCGTCTGGGTGTTATTTGGTAAACACGGAGCATCGCATACTCTAGAAAATGCTTGTCCGTATGCCGCCTACCACACATGTTCCTAAACAAGTTGTAGAAGGTATTCTTTAAAATTAAATTGTGCTTAAATTAAAGTAACAGGATGTCTGTCTGTTTGTCCGTCTATTAGTCTTCATGTCTTAAAAGCTTCCTATAGGTCTTGGAGCTGATTAATTATATATATGTTCATGTTCCTAAACAAGTGGTGAAAGGTTCTCTTTAAACAGTGCTTATATGAAAGTAACAGGATGTCTGTCTGTTTGTCTGTCTGTCTGTCTGTTTGTCTGTCTGTTTGTCTGTTTGTCTGTATGTTTGTCTGTCTGTCTGTTTGTCTGTCTATTAGTCTTCATGTCTTTAAAGTTTCCTATAGGTCTTGGAGCTGATTAACTATAAATATGTTCATGTTCCTAAACAAGTTGTAGAAGGTATTCTTTCAATAGTGCTTATATGAAAGTAATAGAATGTTTGTCTGTCTGTTTGTCTGTCTGTTTGTCTGTCTGTCTGTCTGTTTGTCTGTTTTTCTGTTTTTCTGTCTGTCTGTCTAATAGTCTTCATTTCTTAAAAGTTTCCTATAGGTCTTTGAGCTGATTAACTATAAATATGTTCATTTTTCCTAAACAAGTTGTAGAAGATATTCTTTAAAATTAAATTGTGTTTAAATTAAAGTAACAGGATGTCTGTCTGTTTTTCTGTCTGTCTATTAGTCTTCATGTCTTTAAAGTTTCCTATAGGTCTTGGAGCTGCTTAACTATAAATATGTTCATGTCCCTAAACAAGTTGTAGAAGGTATTCTTTAAAATTAAATTGTGCTTAAATTAAAGTAACAGGATGTCTGTCTGTTTGTCTGTCTTTTTGTCTTCATTTATTTTAAGCTTCCTATATGTCTAGTAGCTGCTAAACTATAATTATGTTCATGTTTCTAAACAAGTGGTAGAAGGTATTCTTTAAAATTAAATAGTGCTTATATAAAAGTAACAGGATGTCTGTCTGTTTGTCTGTCTATATGTCTTCATTTCTTAAAAGCTTCCTATAGGGGAGCTTTATAAAAGTTTTGGGGAAGGGTTCATCAAGAGAAATAGCCAATGGATAAAAATGTCGAAATGTTTTGAATGGAGTATGGACATTTTGGTAACGAATTTAGAGTCATTACGCTTTCAACCTATTTGTTACAGAAATCACCAAGCAAAGTTTTAAATCTACAGTACTTGTATATCATGCCTAGATTAACGAAAAGAGTGACGTACGGACGGAGACGCACAGAACATAATTAAATTATAGAAAAGGTTTGCTTTTAACGCATCGTATTAAAGACAGCTTTCGACGGATATCAAAATGATAAATTATTTGATTTTAACGGCCCGGGCCATGAAAACTGGATTCAATTTAATGATTTTAATTTTAATATTCTTGGAAAATAGTCATACGATGCTATACATGAATTTTCAGTATGGCCGAGAACCTGTTCTAATCCAGCGGATATTAACCGGTTTCGAAGCCATACTGGAATACTTTTCATTTTTTAGATGAAAGAGATGAGACTAAAATGCTGTTCAAAATTTTCTCTAAAAAACATCGTCAAGGAAATAAACAATTCTATAACAGGGATCTAAAGGGATAAGACAATGACCGATAAATGTATGTACAACCCCAATCATGATACACAAAAATACCCCTTCTGGTAATTAAATTAGTGGTTGAAACGTTAGGACACTCAACTTAAGGAACCAACCAATCATAATTTAATAAAAGTCCACAAAGTTATTATTCCTAAGAATCAGTGAAACTACTCTATACTACACTGTCTGTCTGTCTGTCCGTCTGCCAGTAACGCTATGGATAATTGGTGATTTTTTCGGTTAAGATAGATAACTGATTTTTTTTGTGACAAAACTATCAATATTGAAACCATCCCATAACACTTAAATCTGATGATAAAATAGTCAATACAGGATTTATGTGAAGTCTATCCAATCAATTCAGTAGTTGTTGAGATCTTAGGTGTCAGACTAAAACATCTTATTTCTTTATATAATACTAGCGGTTGCGCTCATAGCATCTAGGGTCTCTATATTCAAAGGCATATGGAAAGGCTGAAAAATAACCCAAAACTAAGACTTATTTATAAAAAAAAGGCCAAAAACCATTTCAGAACCTATAAGAAGCTTCACTGTGATGAAGAACCATATCGGTTCATTGGTTAGCGAGATCATTCGGACAAACAAACATAAAGACATCCTGTTACTTTACTATATAGGTATAAGAATTGTTTTTTATAGAAGTGAAAGAAGATTCATCAAACCAAGTTTTAGAAGATTCAGACCAAGAACTACCGGACGTTTAAACTGCAGGTGTTGTTGTGCACAAAGCGGAACAATGGGTTCGAAAATAGGAGGGAATGAAATGTCGTCTTCAATTTGGGTTTGTTGTCTTATATTAGTGGTTTTTTGTCCGTTTGTTTGTGATTGTGTGCATGTGTGTCTGACTGTAGCTTAAGAATTCAGACTAAGAACGTTTAAACTGCGGGTTTGCCTTTCCTAAAAGTAACAGGATGTATGTTTGTTTGTGTGTCTGTCTGTCTGTACCTTAAGAATTCGGACCAAGAGCTACTTGATGTCTAAACACCCTGGTATTCCTTCTATTAAAGTAATAGGATGTATGTCTATGAATCTAAACTAAGAACGTCTAAACTGCGGGTTTGCCATTTCATTAAAGTAATAGGATGTATGTCTATGTGTGTGTGTCTGTCTGTCTATCTGCCCATCTGTTTGTATGTCTGTCTGTTTTTAGCTTAAGAATTCAAATCAAGAACGTCTAAACTTTGGATGTGTCTTTCTTAAAAGTAACATGATGTATGTCTATGTGCATGTGTCTGACTGTCTGTACCATTAGATCTTGCTAACTGCTGGACCGATATGGTTCTCTTTTACAGTAAAACTTTTTACAGGTCCACTATAGACTATTTTCGCCTCGAAAAAAAATACCCCTAAAAATTAACGGGAAGGGAGGAGATATTAGAAAATATTTTTACCTAAAGTTTTATAATCACGTTCTCTCATTCGTTGGTCCCAAAAAAGTTATAAGAACAATTAATAATATCTAAATTTAGGGAGAAACCAGACAATTAAAGCGGGGAGATCTTTACTGAAGAACTTTGAGTATTTTCTAACTTTTTTGCTGGTCAATTCTATCACAGAGGAAAAATTTCATCTTTAAATAATTAAAAATTCTTTTTGTGATGGCTATTTATTGCATCGTATTATAGACAGCATTCAGTTTCCGCGGATATTAAACTACAAAATTATAAGATTTAAAAACCAGTTTTGTTAACCCCGAATTTTATGATTTTTATTCTAATATTCGTAGAAAATCTGGAAAATTGTCACTAATTCGATGCTATACATGATTTACCAGCATGGCTGAGAACCGGTTCTTATCCACAGGATATTAATAGGTTTCAAAGCCATACTGGTAAAAATATTCAATCCTTAAATATATAAGAATAACAGGAGGTCGTATGTTATGTCATGTGTACCTTAAAATTTCGCTTGCGACTGAACCGTTTTGGTTCTCTTTTACATATTTTTTTTTAGATTTTCATAATTTTCTTAAACTTTAAGATCTCGGAAACCTGTCAACCAATGGGTTTGTGAACTTTGTGAATTGTAGGGAAGCTTTATAATAAATGTGTCTTATTTTTTCTCAATCACCAACTTAACATTGAAGCCTCTGGAGGCTATATAACGCGAATATTGTTATAGGTTCTTATCCTAAGATTTTGTCTAGAGCAGAGGATCACGGTAACCGCTGAACTGATATGGTTCTTCTTTACAGTGACGCTTCACACAAGTCCAAGTCCTGGGATGGTTTTAGGCTATTAGTCTACTTTTTACTACCCATAGAATCGCTCCTAGAAGCAAGTGGCGCATCCAATTGCAGGTTTTTATTCAAATAAGTTTATATTATCTTAAAACTAATATGAAACAAATGTCGTCTTTTTAAAGTTCAGTCTTTAAATTTATTTCATTATGAATTCCTATTTTTTCTTTTTAAATAACATTCTTCAATTAGAAATAGTTTTTTTTTTTAATAACCGCGGATAAGCCTATAGCATAAAGGAGAGTGAGGTAGTCAAAAAGGCTTAAACCATCCTTATACTTATATTTAAATAGATAAATAGCCTTAAACAATCCCGGAACCTATGTGAAGTTTCCCTAAAATGAAAATGTATTTTAATGCTTCCCATAAAAGTCTAATCTATTCGGACTAGCAGTTTTCGAGCTTCAGACAAATATAAATCTTAATACTATTATATCCTATTGTATTATGTAATAAGTTTTTTTTTGTCTGTAGCGAAGGATCTCGCTAACTGCTGAACCGATATTATCATCCTTTACAATAAAGCTGTATGGTATTATGCTATATAATCTTTATATGAAGTCTATTTACGGTTCAATGCTATTTTTCTGCTTTGGACGCAGTCGTTAGTAATTGTTTATAACACAAGAAAAATATATAAATATTTTTAAAGATGGAGTCTTTTAATTTTAGGTTTGGTTTGGCCGGTTTTACTCTATTCTACTCTCTTTGTCAATTTAAAGGAATACTCGAGGGGGTGGGGGACCAAAAGGGGGGTTATTTTGTAGATGCAAAGGGGGTGGTTTAAAGTTTATAATAGGGGGATTTTGTTAATAGTAGTATGGGGGATTTCTGTTTCAATATTAAATATTTTTATTTTATTTATTATGTATAATCGATTTATTTTGTTAAAGTGAAAATGTTAAAAATAAATTAAATTATATTTTGATATTTATGAAAAATATTGTTTAAATTATCCGGGAGGTAGGGGACATTGGACTGTAAATTACACTGGTTCCCAAAGTTTTATAAACGTTATTTATTAATATTTGTAAGCTAAAGAACTTTGGGCACCCATATTAATTCTCTAAATTATTTTAATAATCTACAGAGATGGGGTAATTTTGTTTATCATCATTGGAGAGATATTTCAATAAGTTTATAGTTCAATGTCTTATCCCTTAAGATCCCTGAAAATTATACACTAAATAATTTTTCTATGTATATACATTTATAACTATAATGTAAAAAAATGATTAATTTTCTTAATTTTCTTGATTAATTAGTCAAAAAAAATGCTGTTTATTTTAAATATGTATATTGTGAATTGATATTTGAATAGTTATTTATGTCGTATTATAGACAGCTTTACGCGGATTTTAAAATGAAAAATTATTTGATTAAAACCAGTTTTGTTAGCTCTTGCGCCTTCCGGGACTTATGCGATAAAACCTAAACATTAATTTCAAGATAATTTTTGTGAACAGTTTGAATATTTTTTGAGTACAGGCTCTTAATTAATTAATAATTTAAATCAATTGTATTGTAGAACTTTAGAAAAAAATAAAAGGGGTAGTTGCACGAGGTGCATTTAAACTTGAATTTAGTGAACTGCATATTTTTTTTCTGTTCAATAGTTTAAGCTACATCTATAGGACATATATTTAAAAGAATTTCAATTTTCTGATAACTTGATAATCATATTTTTTGGGGTATATGCAATAAGAGATATAAGTTTTCCGGAATTGTAATGTAGGGAGTAGATTTGAAATCTGCATCAAATTTTAAGGATTTTATATAAAATTCGTTTTTTGTATAATTCTTTATCTAAAAGCGGAAATACAAATTAAGTTAATTAATTTTGGCATCCGTGATTGGTGGATTTAAAAAATCTGCGCTCTGATTGGATGTCGAACATCATTCAACCAATTAAAGCGCAGGTAGTTTAAAATCCACCTATCCTATTGGTCAAAATTAATTAACTTAAAATGTATTTCCGCTTTTAGATAAAGAATTTTACAAAAAACGAATTTTATAAAAAAAATCCTTAAAATTTAATGCAGATTTCAAATCTACTCCCTACATTAAAATTCCGGAAAACTTGTATCTCTTAATATGCAACATAAATGGCTGTCCTGTTACCACTGTTACGACTGTTCTGTTAGGTGCTTGATAAGTTGATTGATTGCTATTTATTGTAATACAAAAATATATATGTTAGATTCTTGTAACTTTTGTTTGAAATCCGTTTTCTTAAATGCACTCTATACAACTATCCCTTTGTTAAAATTTTGAATTCCAAGTAGCTAAAGTAATGAAATACCTAGGACTAGGTACCTAAAAAACTTGTTATGGAACTATCCCTTTCAAGTTTAGATACCTACCTCTATAATTTTGCAAAATCCTAAGAATTCCTTTGAGAATAATATAATAGTTATTTATCGCATGGTATTATAATCAGTTTTCCGCGAATATTAAAATGATAAATTGTAAGATCCAAACCAGTTTTGTTAGCCATGAGAAGCTGTAGGCCCTAGTTAAAAAGAAAACTGGTATTAATTTTATGATTTTAATTTTAATATTGTCTGTAATACGATGCTATACATGATTTTTCAGTATGGCTTAGAAGCGGTTCTAATCCTGCGGATATTAATCGGTTTCGAAGCCATACTGAAAAATATATTACCTACCTAAGAATTTTGAATCTGTTTACAATTCATCCATATCAAATTAAATGTTCTGTAAATCAAAAATAAGTTTAATATTTATTATTTTTTTCAGATATACTTATATTACAAAAAACAATGGTTTAGAAAAAGTGATTTAAATTGATTTTTCTAGTTTTTTAGTTAAAACTTAATTGTGAAATTTTGAATAGATAATTTTTCTGTGAAAATGAGTGACCAGGGTATGTACATTTTAGGGTTGGGCCGGATATCCGGCCACACCGGATATCCGGATATTGTAACTATCCGGCCGGATATCCGGCCCAACCCTAGTACATTAAGAAGATTTTTTGGGTATAGTCCCTTTCGTGGGAACGCCCCTTAAGGGGCGATTCTTCGTATTTTCCTAGAAGCTTTTCTCCTAATTCTAGCCCTTGCGGGGGGCTCTAACCCTGCGGGGCAATCACTTAACCCAATATAACCTATTATAATACGACGAATCGCCCATTAAGGGGCGTTGCCACGAATGGGACTATTCCCAGATTTTTTTTACAATCTTATTTTAAGTACCTAGCTTATTATTTTTTTTGTTTGGTTAAGGGGCTTCACATTGCCAATGTTTCTGTGTCAATCCTATTATATAAAGTAGTAAGAGTTTTTTTTGTCTGTCCTGAAGGATCTCGTTAACCGCTGAACCGATATTGTTCTCCTTTACAGTGGGGCTTCTTATAGGTCCTGGGAAGTTTTTAAACTATTTTTTTTACTCATTTTGAACTTAAATTTAAAATGGGATGAGGTCGATTTTCCCCCGGCCCCTGCTACCTTAAGTGCACCTAGAGGCTTTTGGGGCGTAGCCGCTAGTATCTTTTTACAGGGGAAAATTTCAGAGAGGGAGGGGACATTGGGCTCTTTATTACACTAGTCCCTAAAGTTTTATAATAAGGTTGTTTTATTCGTTGGCTTAACAACTTTGGGGATTTTATTTGAAATTTAATTGATTGGTACTTTAAGATGAGTGTCCAAATTGTAATGTACAGAAGGGCTAATTTTATGTATCATCATTGGGGAATGTACATTAAATTATCGGCCAGTGTCTTATCCCTTGTGATCCCTAAAAAATAATGACTTTAAAGAAAGATTTTGTTCAATTATCTTCAAAATAAATAACACACTAATTAGGACTTTGCTTAAGGAACGAGAATAGTTATTCCTCGCATTGTATTATAAACAGCTTTCCGTGGATATAGAATGTACAATTATAAGATTAAAACCAGTTATTTTAGCCCGTGCCTTCGGCACCTTTAATCTTTTGATTGTACATTTTTATATTCGCAGAAAGCTGGATATAATACGATGCTAGACATAGTTTTTTCGTATGGATGAGAACTGGTTCCCATCCACCGGATTTGAATGAATACGAGAATATTTAAAAATCAAGGGTCATTTGAGGGATTCGAAGTTGCGGGTTTTGTAATATTTTCACAGTTGCTTTTCTCCTATTTCTAGAAATAATAATAACCTAAAATAACCTTTCAAAAACTACTGTGAAAATATGACGAAACCCGCAACTTCGTTTCCTTCACATGACTTAAAATCACTAAATGTCCCAACCAACAGTGGTTAGTTGTTAGTGGAAGAATTTTCTGGGGGGAAAAAATGTTTCGAGATTCCAAACTGTCTAATTTGCCGTGTTTTTAAGATAAAGCTAATTGGTGTAATATATGATTCCATTAAAAAAGGTTTTACTTAGGTTAAGGTTTAAAAGATTAAGGGAAAAGCACACAAAATTGAATGTATGTACTCCCCCCTATATGTATTAAGAAATATCTGTTTTTCTCACCAAAGATGCCTAGGCTACTGAAATTTCAATTGAGAATCCACTTTGCACCTAATTATGTCTGTCTGTCTGTTATGCCAACTAATTCCTTCCATTCTGCTTGACTGTACTTATTTTCTCAGAGAGGGAGGGGGCATTGGACTTTAAATTACACTGGTACCCAAAGTTTTATATCCACGTATGATTGGCTTAAAAACAGTGGGTACTTTTATTTAATTTTGATTGGTTGGTCCTAAATTTGTTGTGTCCAAACTTTTCAACCAATTGTTTTAATCTAGACGAGGAGAGTGTTGGTAGTGATGTAGAGGATCAGGAGGAAAGTTATTCTGAGAATGAAGATGATGGTTATGATGACTATTATTCATTCAATAATGAAGAAGAGAACAGATTATTGTCACAGGTAATAACATATAGTGTGTGTGTGTGTGTGTGTGTGTGTTTGTGTGTGTGTTTGTGTGTGTGTGTGTGTGTGTGTGTGTGTGTGTGTGTGTGTAGAAACAGTATTTAGTAGTGTTGTACTTGTATCCATATATAGTAAGAATTAGTATAATAAAAGTTATGGGTCCAAGTAGACATCCTTGCGGCACTCCAAAGTTGAGAATGAAAATGATGGTTATGATGACTATTATTCATTCAATAATGAAGAAGAGAATAGATTATTATCACAGGTAATAACATGTAGTGTGTGTTGGTGTGTGTGTGTGTCTGTGTGTGTGTTTGTGTGTGAGAGAGAGAGAGAAACAGTATTTTGAAGTGTTGTGTCCATAAATAGTTAGAATAAGTATAAAAAAAACGCAGGACCAATTAGACATCCTTGTGGCACTCCAAAGTTGAAAAAACATCCTCTATATACAATTGGATGATCAGGATAGTTAGTTAGTGTGTGTGAGTGTGTGTGTGAGGTGAGAGAGAGAGAGAGAAACAGTATTTAATAGTGCTGTTGATGTAATAAAGTTAGAATTAGTAAAAATAAAAAGCGGGTCCAAGTAGAAACATTCTTGAGGCACAACTTTGAGGACTTCTAATGAATTTTGATTGGTTAGTTCATTCAGTTAAGTGTCATAAAGTTTCAACCACTTTTTGTAATGTACAGAAGGGATAATATTTTGTTTCATCATCTTTGGGAATGTACATCAAATCATCTTCCAATGTCTTATCCCTTAAGATCCCTGAATTTAAAATCTTTTATTTTCAGTTTAACAATAACGAGGATCCTGAATATTTCTCGTACGAATGTTTGAGCGTCGACTCGGTGGAGAAAATATTCAATGAGAGCATCGAAACTGTTAAAGTCAAGCTTGGTCTTTCCCACGGTAACCATTTTTTTCCCACTCTTCAAATTTAGAATAAACAAGGATGAAAATATGAAAAAATAAGAGTTCTGTATATTTTTTCCATTTTTCTCTTCATTGCTGGAAAAACCAGGAGGGGGAAAAAAATAATAAATTTTTGCCTCGGGGGAAAAAATTAATCTTGTGCAGAATATACACCCCTGCAGCATTTTTAAAAGCGAAGCTTAACCAATACCACGACGACGGTCAAACAAACGAACATTTATCAATTTAGAGTAATTTAATAGAGAAATTATTTTATGAGGGTATCTAAACTGTCAAGTCAAGCACTCTCTAGGTAGAGTACAATGTTTAACATCAAATACTAAAATATTATGTTTTATTTTCAGCTCGTTCCAAGCAGCTGTTGCACGCGCACAAATGGAACATACCTGACATTTTTGACAAATACTTGCCGCCCCCCGACTCGTCATCGCACCAGTCTATGGCGGCCGCCTCGCTGCCGGCCACGGGCGCCACGACCGGCGGAACCGGAACTGTGATCTTAAACTGCGAGGTGTGCGCCTGTGATCTTCCTGATATGGACTTCACCTCACCAAAGGTACTAAAACCCAGTGTTGTGGATCCAGATCCGCATTTTTTTGAGTCAAGGATCCAGATCCGGATCCTGGGGTATAAATTTATGGAAAAATCTACCCAAATTTATATAAAATAGACACTTACAAAGACATTCTCGTGATGATAGCCAATCTTTAAGGTTTAGGTTCAGACTTAAAAATTAAAAGTATTTTTGACTTCGAGATTAAGGTATAAATATTTTTTGAAAAATTTGGTGATTTTATTTTTATTGTCAAGGATCCGGTAATAAAGTAACAGGATGTCCGTCTGTATGTTTGTAAGGAAGGAACCGATCAGGTTACCCTTTACAGGGTAGCTTCTCATAGGTCCCGCGAAGGTTTATAACTATTTTGGGGGAGGGTACCACCAACCTCCCGAGAGAAATCGCCCCTAGAAAAAATCCCCCCCCCCCCAATTTTTTTTATTTTTAAATAATGAAATAAAAAAATGGGTTATCGTAGTCAACTCACCACTCCTCAAGTGCCCCTAGATGCCTCTAGGGGGTGTAGCCGCTAGTAATAGTATATAGTATTAGGGCTGTGGACACAAATTCTGTGCTTATTGTTGGCAAATTCTGTTTTTTTCCACGATTTATCCGGTTAAAACTGGACTTTTCAATTTTCCGCGGACTTTTGCCAACCATGATATGCATATAATAATAAAATTATTTTCAGGGCTGTGGACACAAATTCTGTGCTAATTGTTGGCAAATGCATTTTGAAATTCAAATTAATCAGGTACGTGGAGAATATTATCAGGGAGGGGGGGAGGGGACATTGGACTGTAAATTATACTGGTACCCAAACTTTTACATTAAAAAAAGGCACCCTTATTTGTTGCATAAAGAAGCTTTTAGAATTTTGGTGATTCAAACTAGCAGAGTCACTTTTTTCACCTAATAATCGGAAATATACAGAAGGGGTAATTTGGTTTAACATCATTGGGGATTAATATCAATTCATAGTCCATTGTTTTGTCCAATAAGATCTCTAGGTACGTGCAACGTTTCGGAAATTTTGTTACTGCGTTTTAAATTTAAGATTTATTAGGAATGTTGTTTTGGTGTACCAAAAGATCTCGCTAACCGCCAAAGCGATGATGCTCTCATTTTCAATCGAGTTCCTAAAATGTGGAAAAAAAACCTTCTCAAATAACAAATATTAATAGGAAGGGACGAGGGGTAACCGCTCCTAATCTTGGGGCAAATCTCTCTGAAGCTAGGGGGAAGAGCTACTAGTCTTTTAAATATATCTTCAAATCCAGTATGCCTTCAAAACAATGAATATCCGCTTAATTAGTACTGGTTCTCAGCCATACTGAAAACTCATGTATAACATGGGATTTAACAGACAATTTTCTGCGGATAAAAAATAAAACTCATTAAATTAACACCAGTTTAGATAGCATATCATTATCTGGTTTTTATCTTATAATTCTTCATATTAATATCCGCGGAAAGATGTCTATAATACGATGCGATAAATAACTAATATGTTTTTTTTTTCAGGGCGTATCAACTACTATGAGTTGTATGACGCAAGGCTGTGATAATGTTATAGACGAGGATATGGTAAGTTTTATGTCTGTCTGTCTGTATGTATGTCTGTCTGTCTGTCTGTCTGTTTGTCTCTTTGTCTTTATGTCTGTCTGTCTGTCTGTATGACGCAAGGCTGTGATAATATTATACCTGAGGATATGGTAAGTTTGTCTGTCTGTCTGTCTGTCTGTCTATCTGTTTGTCTGTCTGTCTGTCTGTCTTTCTGTCTGTATGACGCAAGGCTGTGATAATGTTATAGACGAGGATATGGTAAGTTTGTCTGTCTGTCTGTCTGTCTGTTTGTATGTATGTCTGTCTGTCTGTCTTTCTCTTTGTCTGTCTGCCTGTATGACGCAAGGCTGTGATAATGTTATAGACGAGGATATTGTTTGTTTTATGTCTGTCTGTCTGTCTGTCTGTCTGTCTGTCTGTCTATCTGTATGTATGTATGTATGTATGTCTGTCTGTCTGTCTGTCTGTATGACGCAAGGCTGTGATAATGTTATAGACGAGGATATGGTAAGTTTGTCTGTCTGTCTGTATGTATGTATGTCTGTCTATCTGTCTGTCTGTCTGTCTGTATGACGCAAGGCTGTGATAATGTTATAGACGAGGATATGGTAAGTTTTATGTCTGTCTGTCTGTTTGTCTGTCTGTCTGTCTGTCTGTATGTATGTCTGTCTGTATGTCTGTATGACGCATGGCTGTGATAATGTTATAGACGAGGATATGGTAAGTTTTATGTCTGTCTGTCCGTCTGTCTGTCTGTCTGTTTGTCTGTCTGTCTTATGTCTGTCTGTCTATATGTCTGTCTGTATGACACATGGCTGGGATAATGTTATAGATGAGAACATGGTAAGCTTATCTGTCTGTCTGTCTATATGTCTGTCTGTTTATGTCATTTGAATTTTGCGTAAATTGGCCAAAGTTCATTAAGTTTTCACTTTTTTTGCTGATAATACCTATTGAAAAAAGGAAATTTAAACCGATAAATATCGCTGGATTGGATTCTTTGCCATTCTAAAAATCAAGTATAGTATCGTTTTAGAGACAATTTTCCACACAAAAAAAAATAAAAATAAAAAAAATTATTACTAACTTTGTTAGCACGGGTTTTTGGCCCTTAGGGGCAAGAAAACGGGTTTTAATCTTTTATTTTTCTATTATAATATCTGTGGAAAACTGTCTATAATATGATATGATAAATAACTATTAGATTTCAAAATTGTTGAAAAACTAATTTTCTTTTTATTTTAGGTTTTAAGCATTATACGAAAATCAGACCTCGTTACAAAATATAAACATCTGTCCTTCTTAGAGTATGTCAGGTGAGGGTTAATTTTGTGTATTATCATTGTGGATGTACGTCAATTTATCGGCCATTGTCTTATCCTTTAAGATCCCTGATTTAGTCCTTGAATTATTTATTTAAGGTGAATTAAAGGGACGTTGGGCTGTTTATTACACTAGTCCCCAAAGTTTTATAATAACATTTTCTTATTCGTTGGCTCAATAACTTTTGAAGCTTTTATTGAATTTTTATTGGTTGTTACATTAAGTTAAGTGTCCAAACGTTATAACCACTAATTTTTATCTACAAAATTAGTAATTTTGTGTTTTATCAATCATTGGGGATGCACATCAATTTATCGGCCACTGTCTTATCCCTTTAGATCTAAATAACTCCTTACCTAGGTAGTTAATACAATGAGTATACAAATATTAAAACAATATCCATAGGTACCTATGAAACTTTTTAATGCGATTTTATTACTAAATATGAAGGGCTAGCAACAGAAGGGATTATTTATTTATCATCATTGGGGATGTACATCAATTTATCGTTCATTGTCTTATCCTTTAAGATCCCTATAAATATTAGAGTAAAACAATAGAAAGTAAGGGGGTTAAAGAGGTCCCTGTGCCGACTTTCAATTTGGTCTTTGAAAATTAACTAATAGCGTTGGGAATATTAACACAGTCCAGTCACTACAAAAGAGCAGAAAGCAATTTGCTAGCAGACAAAAAAAGGTCCCCAACAGGGGGATCCAGGAAATTGACTAGTTATTCTATAGATTTATTCTACAGATATTGAAATTACAATAATTTTTTCAGATGTCACCCGAACCTACGGTTTTGTCCCGGCCCGAACTGCCCCATCGTAATAAAGGAATGGAAATATAAATACTTGGATGTTGCACCAAATTTTCATGTACTCAAGTAAAGCAGAGTATGCTAATTTTCATCGAGTAAAGGCAGAGTATGCCAATATTTCGTTAAGTAAGGCAAAGTATAATAATATTTCATCAAATAAAGCAGAGTATGCCAATATTTCATCAGGTAAAGCAGAGTATGCAAATTTTTTACCAAACAAAGCAGCATGACAAAAAAAATAAAAAGATGAATTAAACATTTTTTTCCGATTTATTTACCAACAGAGAATCAAATGTATTATAGGTAGGTAAAGTAGATGTTGAGCTTTCTCCTTCCCCCAAGTGCCCCATGAGGCATCGATGGGCATAGCCTTGTACATTAATTATTTTAAAATATATCCACGTAATTTATATATCCAATATTAAAGGCTGCGGACTGTGTGTCTAAAAGCGCTATCTGTGTTATGTGTAAGTCAAGGTAGGTTGTATTGTTACAGGAATCATCATCCAAAGTTTTAAATCGATAGGACAATTCAAAACAAGCCTGAATTAACGAAAAGAGCAATACGGACATGCAGACCCTAATTATAGAAAAGCTTTGCTTTTAAGAAGGATTTGTACTATTGTAGTTGTACCGACCAATAAAAGGACTGATTGAAGATGAGCCAACTATAAAGAGATCCCATAAAACAAAGTGTTTAAGCACCACATTTAGAGACATCATCTTTGAAAGCTAATAATAAATAGATACCTAGCTTAACCAGTCTGTTACTTTTTAGTAATTTCATTAGTTTTCCATGAAATAGAAAGTTATTTCAAAACTGTTTTTTTGGGCATGTAAGTAAACTGAAGTGTCTGTTTTGTAAGCATTTTTTACAGACTTATGGCCAAAAACATGTTTTGTTATGATCGAGTTATAAAAAAGTAACAGACTGTACTTTGTCTATTAAGATCACTATGTAGATCCCCAGTCCTTCTGTGGAAAAATTGAATAAATATTAGATAAATTACCTATTTCATCATATTGTCATTTGTTGTATATAATTTTTGTATTGTCCCCTCCCTCCCTGATTTCTTATATTTCTTGTAGAAACTATGAAGAAATTGTTTATTAGGAGGAAGGGATTTTTCATGAAAATAGTTTAAAACCACCACAGGACCAGTAGGTATAATTCCTGAATAGTAGAGCCAAATCGGTTCAGCGGTTACCGAGATCTTAAGCTTCATACGGACAGACAGACATCGTACTACTTTGCATATAGATTATTCCATCTAATTTAATATTTCTAATACTTTTTTCTAGATTTTGTTTTAAATAGTTGACCAAGTGACCAATCAAAATTCAATACAAGCCCCCAAAGTTTTTAATCCTACGAATAAGAAACATACGTTATTATAAAACTTTGGGGACTAGTTGAATATTGATAAACAGCTCAATGTCTCCTCCATCCATTAATATTTTTTTTAGATTTTGTTTCAAATGCGGGAACTCGTACCACGCGCCTACGGACTGTGAAACCATCAAGAAATGGTTGACCAAGTGCGCGGACGACAGCGAGACGGCCAACTACATATCAGCAAACACAAAGGTACCCAAAGTTTTATCCTGGCGTTATCCAACTACATATCTGCAAACACATAGGTACCCAAAGTTTTATACGAGTGTTTTCCAACTACATATCAGCAAACACATAGGTACCCAAAGTTTTATCCTAGCGTATTCCAACTACATATCAGCAAACACATAGGTACCCAAAGTTTTATCCTAGCGTATTCCAACTACATATCAGCAAACACAAAGGTACCCAAAGTTTTATACGAGTGTTTTCCAACTACATATCAGCAAACATAAAGGTACCCAAAGTTTTATCATAGCTACGTTTTCTTTCTTTGTTGGCTTAACAACTTTGGGGACTTTATTTGAATTTTGATTGGTTGGATTATAAATAAAGCTCCTATAATTAACATAGCGAAGGGCATATAAAATAGCCTTAAACCGTCCGTAGACATATTTTTAAAAATAACATAGCCTTAAACCATCCAGTGAGCCATGTGAATATTTCCTACAATAGATTCGCCCCTAGCCTCTAGGGGCTTTGCCCCAATAGGTGATCAAAAAAAATTAAGGTGAAAATCGTAAAAGGACCAGGGAAATCTTCAGCAAAAAAAAGGACCAAGGAAATCTTCTGCAAAAAAGAGGGGGAGATTTTTTTTTTTAAAATAGCCTAAAACCAACCACAGGTTCAGTAGGTATACCCTTTAGAGTATAATCCAATCGGTTCAGTGGTTACCGAGATCTTAAGCTTCAGCCTGACGGACAGACATCATTCTACTTTGTATTATAGATTACATACAAGAACTGTCTGATTAACAATTTAATCTGTAATTGTAGGACTGTCCGAAGTGTAATATTTGCATCGAGAAGAACGGAGGTTGTAATCATATGCAGTGTTATAACTGCAAGCATGAATTTTGTTGGATGTGCCTGGGAGACTGGCGGTCACATGGATCTGAATACTACGAATGCTCCAGGTAGGAATTTTTTAGCGCCAAAAAACCTTTTTCTTTAGATACTTGACTCCTATTGGTCAAGTATTTTGGGAAAACAGAAATTTGACCAATCACAAAACTTGTTCTTGTATGAATTACTAGGCTGGATTCTTTTTGCGCTTTTTTATTGTATGAAACCTGTGATTGGTCAAAATTAGCTTGATATAAAAGTGCAGATTTGATATTGGGTCAAGTATTTTAGGTAAAAAGAAATTTGCTAATCGCAAATCTTGTTTACCTATATATTCTGTTGGAGTTTTTGTTTATTATACAAAACATGTTTGTTAAGGTACCTACTTAATATGTAAATATGATCTTCTGTTTGTAAATTTTAAAGACAAAGCTTTTCTTCATTTAGAGGTGGTTCGTACTCCGTCCTTTAATCCCCAATATTGATTTAAGCATTTTAGAATCTTCCCATCGATTTGAAACTTAGTATGTTGAATGTTGATTCCTATATTTGTTAAGTACAATGTAAAATGCAAAGCATTTATGTGAAGAAGTCTTAGAATGTAAGTATGTCCATAATAAACATCCCCTGCATTAAAGAAATGCTGCACCAAATATACATAGACGTCTTGTTCAGACCTACAAATGATAATGACAAAAAGCACTGGACATTTTTCTGTTATAAAGAATCTTTGTCTTTATCGTCCATTGTCTTATCCCTTAAGATCCCTGCAGTAACTTTATTAGCTAAAAACAAAAAAGGGGTAATTTTGTTTTATCATCATTGGGGCTATACACTAGTACACCAATTAATCCTCCATTGTCTTATCCCTTTAGATCCCTGAATGTGTTGTATACACAACTGCAGTAACTTCATTAACTAAAACCAAAAGGGGTAATTTTGTTTATCATTATTGGGGATATAAATACTGGTACACCAATTAATCCTCCATTGTCTTATCCCTTAAGATCCCTGTGTACACTACTGCAGTAACTTCATTAGCTAAAACAAAAAGGGGTAATTTTGTTTATCATCATTGGGGCTATACACTGGTACACCAATTAATCCTCCATTGTCTTATCCCTTAAGATCCCTGACCTGTGTATTGTATACCACTGTGCAGTAACTTTATTAGCTAAAACAAGAAGGGGTAATTTTGTTTATCATCATTGGGGATATACACTGGTACACCAATTTATCCTCCATTGTCTTATCCCTTAAGATCCCTGACCTGTGCATATTGTATGCCACTGCAGAAACTTTATTAGCTAAAACAAAATAGGGGTAATTTTGTTTATCAACATTGGGGATATAAATACTGGTACACCAATTAATCCTCCATTGTCTTATCCCTTAAGATCCCTGACCTGTGTATGTGTATACCACTGTGCAGTAACTTTATTAGCTAAAACAAAAAAGGGGGTTAATTTTGTTTATCATCATTGGGGCTATACACTGGTACACCAATTAATCCTCCATTGTCTTATCCCTTAAGATCCCTGACCTGTGTATTGTATACCACTGCCATAACTTCATTAGCTAAAACAAAAAGGGGTAATTTTGTTTATCATCATTGGGAATATAAATACTGGTACACCAATTAATCCTCCATTGTCTTATCCCTTAAGATCCCTGACCTGTGTATTGTATACCACTGTGCAGTAACTTTATTAGCTAAAACAAAACAGGGGTAATTTTGTTTATCATCATTGGAGATATACACTGGTACCCCAATTTATCCTCCATTGTCTTATCCCTTAAGATCCCTGACCTGTGTATTGTATACCACCACTGCAGTAACTTTATTAGCTAAAACAAAACAGGGGTAATTTTGTTTTATCAGCATTGGGGATGTACTGGTACACCAATTAATCCTCCATTGTCTTATCCCTTAAGATCCCTGACCTGTGTATTGTATACCACCACTGCAGTAAGTTCATTAGCTAAAACAAAAAAAGGGGTAATTTTGTTTATCATCATTGGGGATATACACTGGTACACCAATTAATCCTCCATTGTCTTATCCCTTAAGATCCCTGAGCGTGTAAACCACTGCAGTAACTTTATTATCTAAAACCAAAAGGGGTGGGTAATTTTGTTTATCATCATTGGGGATATACATACTGGTACACCAATTAATCCTCCATTGTCTTATCCCTTAAGGTCCCTGACCTGTGTATTGTATGCCACTGTGCAGTAACTTTATTAGCTAAACAAACAGGGGTAATTTTGTTTATCATCATTGGGGCTATACACTGGTACACCAATTAATCCTCCATTGTCTTATCCCTTAAGATCCCTGTGTACACTACTGCAGTAACTTTATTATCTAAAACCAAAAGGGGTGGGTAATTTTGTTTATCATCATTGGGGATATACATACTGGTACACCAATTAATCCTCCATTGTCTTATCCCTTAAGATCCCTGACCTGTGTATTGTATACCACTGTGCAGTAACTTTATTAGCTTAAAACCAAAAGGGGTAATTTTGTTTATCATTATTGGGGATGTACTGGTACACCAATTAATCCTCCATTGTCTTATCCCCTAAGATCCCTGACCTGTGTATTGTATACCACTGTGCAGTAACTTTATTAGCTAAAACAAAGCAGGGGTAATTTTGTTTACCATCATTGGGGATATACACTGGTACACCAATTAATCCTCCATTGTCTTATCCCTTAAGATCCCTGACCTGTGTATTGTATACCACCACTGCAGTAACTTTATTAGCTAAAACAAAACAGGGGTAATTTTGTTTTATCATCATTGGGGCTATACACTGGTACAACAATTAATCCTCCATTGTCTTATCCCTTAAGATCCCTGTGTATTGTATACCACTGCAGTAACTTCATTAGCTAAAACAGGAAGGGGTAATTTTGTTTATCATCATTGGGGCTATACACTGGTACACCAATTAATCCTCCATTGTCTTATCCCTTAAGATCCCTGACCTGTGTATTGTACACCACTGTGCAGTAACTTTATTAGCTAAAACAAAACAGGGATAATTTTGTTTATTATCATTGGGGCTATACACTGGTGCACCAATTTATCCTCCATTGTCTTATCCCTTAAGATCCCTGACCTGTGTATTGTATACCACTGTGCAGTAACTTTATTAGCTAAAAACAAGAGAAGGGGTAATTTTGTTTATCAACATTGGGGCTATACACTGGTACACCAATTAATCCTCCATTGTCTTATCCCTTAAGATCCCTAAATGTGTAGATATACTGCAGTAACTTTATTAGCTAAAACAAACTAGGGGTAATTTTGTTTACCATCATTGGGGATATAAATACTGGTACACCAATTAATCCTCCATTGTCTTATCCCTTCAGATCCCTGACCTGTGTATTGTATGCCACTGTGCAGTAACTTCATTAGCTAAAACAAGAAGGGGTAATTTTGTTTATCATCATTGGGGATATACACTGGTACACCAATTAATCCTCCATTGTCTTATCCCTTAAGATCCCTAAATGTGTAGATATACTGCAGTAACTTCATTAGCTAAAACAAAAAACTTTGAACTCAACGCAAAATATTTTTAAAATTTTAGATGCTACTCTATAATTTGATTTAAACGTTTGTTTGTATTTCTGGACATTTTCGGAGTAGGTAGGTATGCAGGGATCTACAGGGATAAGACAATGGCCGATAAATTGATTGTATATCCCCAAAAGTGATAATACACAAAATTACCACTTCTGTAGATTACAATTAGTGGTTGAAACGTTTTGAAACACCCAACTTAATGAGCCAACCAATCAAACCGTTTTCAAATTCATTGTGTTAGGACAAAATGTCATAATATTTACAGTATTGTAGTTTACTATTATTTTTTCCCAAAAATGTTGTTATCTTGTATTTTAAACTTTTCTTACCTACCTATGGGTAAATTTGACCTTGTAGATGGTATTAGCAAGAATTTCTCTGTTTTTTCTCTGAGTTTCTGCTAATTAGAGTACATTTTGTCAGGGAGGGAGGGGACAATGGTCTGTTTATTTTTCTACTCCTCAAAGATTTAAGATAACGTTTTCTTATTCGTTGACTTAGCAACTTTGGGGTCTTTTCTTTAATTTTGATAGGTTGGTTCATTAAGTTGATTGTCCAAACGTTTCAACTAATAATTATTATGTACAGAAGGAGTAATTTTGTGTATTATCATTGGGGATGTACATTAATTTATCGGCCATTGTCTTATCCCTTTAGATCCTTGGTTTTTTTCTGTGTTTTTGCTATTTAGAGTACATTATGTACGTGAACAATGATTTAAAGTTTAGAAATATTCTAGTATTTTTAAGGGGGAAGGTGGAAGTGACACTTTTTAAAACCAAAACTTGAAGTCAAAGAAACTCAACTAAATTAAGAGGTACAATATGGAACTGAGAAGAAATGGCACCAGAACCGCCGATTCCGCCGATTTTTTTGCGTTTTCTCGCGAAATTTAAATATAAGGAACGACAGGAAAGTGGAAGGCTTCTAATGCAGAAGAAGAGAAGTGTGGTTTTACTAGAAGTAAAATATATTTACATTTGACACTTGCGATTTTTTTTAATATTGACATATTTGAAATATTACAAGTGTCAAGTGGAAATATAAGGAAAATTTTTATGAAAAAAAGGTTATCTCAGATGATTGAAAATTCAATTGTCTAATTTGGAGAGAAAAGGCAAAATTAAATTTCGGCGGGAAACTGTGGTTTTTGGCGGGATCGGCGGTTCCACCGCCGTTTCTTTACAGTAAGTGTCACTTCCGCCCCCTCCCTTTGTTTCTCGGTGCCCCTAGCATAAAGATGATTTAGGGAGGAAAGAGGAAAATGGCCTAAAACCTTTCCCAAGACTAGTTTTATCGCCCCGGGGCTTGAAAATGAGATCAGGAAAATGGCCTAAAACCACTTTTAAAACATTTCTTAAGCTTTCCTGAAATTTACATCCAATTCGGACAAGCATTTATCGAGATCTTCAGCTTCAGACATAATTAAAACCTTATTTTATATCAAAGGATAGATTTAAATTATCCCAGGTTCAATATAAAGCTTCACTAGGATGCTGAACTTATTCAGTTCAGTGGTTGGCGAGATCTTTACGGACATACAAAAAAACTCCACCATGCAAATGATTAAATAGACTTTTTTTACAATAAAATTATCACTAGTTTGTTAGCACTGGCCTTCAGGCCCTAGGGTCTAACAAAACTGGTTATAATCTTACAATTTTTTTATTTTGGAAAGCTGTATAATACTATTGGATTAATACCTAGATATTTAAAGTTTTGAGATTTCGAATTTTTTCTTCCCAATACCTGTTTTAATGAAGCTAGCTGAATTTTTAACATTCTTGGAAGCTTTCAGGGAGGGAAGAGGAAGCAATGGACTGTTCATTAACTAGCCCCCAAAGTTTTGTTATAGCGTTTTCAGATTCGTTGTCTTAATAACTTTGGGGACTTATATTTGATTGGTTGGTTCATTTAGTGTCCAAACGTTTCAACCAATATTTTTTATCTACAGAAGGGGTAATTTTGTGTATCATCATTAGGGATGTGCATCAATTTATCGGCCATTGTCTTATCCCTTTAGATTCCTGGATGTTTGAAAATGTAAATGTCCTTTTTTCCCTGAACTAAAAGAACCAAAAAAAGTTGAATTTTTATTTGAGATGAAAGATTATGTATGAAAGTTTAAACATGGTTTCTAAAAACACTTAAGTACATTATTATAATAGCTCGTTATCAGTCTAGATCATACTGAAAATATACTGTCATCCTATTGAAATAACACCTCAAGGCTAGGCTTAAAGATACCTAATTTAACTTTGAATATTACCATCATGGAGAGGATAAAAGATTGTTTAAATTAGTTTTAAACCAGGGATCTAAAGGGATAAGACAATGGCCGATGAATTAATGTACATCACCTTTGATGATAGACAGAGCTATCCTTTCTGTAGAATAAAAGGGGGGGGGGTTAATGCAACTATCTCATAATCAGTGAGCAAATGGCACTTAGAATTCGAATTTCGATCTGAAATTTTTCATGAGTAATCCTTGGTAGGTCTATTTTCCCTAAATCGAACAAAAAGTTAAAAAAGTAACGGCTGGCGGCTCAGCCGTTTTGCCATTTTTCGGTTATCTATAGTGCAAATAAGTCACGAAACCTATCTCTGCATAATAATCTTAGCCACTCTAAAACGCTATCAAACGGTTCTAGACGGTAGAAGTTTTAAAAATGGTTATTGCTATCATTTAACATGAATTAAACAAAAAATATGTTTTAAAAAGTTAATTCCTACGTAGTTGATGATGGATTTACCCTGAAAATAGGCAAAAACCGGCTAAACGGCTGAGCCGCCAGCCGTTACTTTTCCAACTTTTTGTTCGATTTAGGGAAAATAGACCTACCAAGGATTACTCATGAAAAATTTCAGATCGAAATTCGAATTCTAAGTGCCATTTGCTCACTGATTATGAGATAGTTGCATCCACCCCCCCCCCCCTTAGTGGGTGAAACGTTTAAACACTCAACTTACTTAACCAACCAATCAAAATTCACCCAAGTCCCCAAAGTCTGTAAGCTAACGAATAAGAAAATGTTATTCTATAAATTTGGGGACCAGTGTAATAAACAGCCCATTGTCCCCTTTCTCTCTATTTTTAAACAGTAAAACAATTTGGAATTTTTTTTACATTATGGTAAAGTTTGATTTTTTTATAAACACAAAATTTTTTAAAATCTTCTAATTAATTTCTAAAACTCTTCGAATAAAAAAAGAAATATATTTTTGGATCTTTATCCCCTTAATTCTTATGTAGGTAGTACTTTCATACCTTCAAAGACTTTAAGTTTATAATTATAACTTTTAATTATATGAATATATGTTTATGTATTCTTTTCCCTTTTTTTCATAATGTTTTTAGGTTAAAAAGATCATTAATGACGTTTTGATTTTAAGGTTCAAATTTTGAGTATTTAGATTTACAATGTAGAAAATATGTCAATGCATTTTTTGACTTTTCGATATCATTTGACAGAGTATCCTATTTCACACAACATATAGATATTATATCTTTTATGTTACTATACTTCTTTTTCTAATATCATGAAAGCAATTTGCAAATTATTATTTTATTCATACTTCTAGATCATAGCATATGACAGAATTTCTTCCATAGTTATTTATATTTCATTTATAAGGAAAGCTAATGCTACCCCAAATCAATATTTTTCTGTGACCTCATGAAAGCATTTGACACAGTATAATTTAAACTTTTATTTGGGTATAAGGAGAATCCTAATATAGCCAATGAGTCAACCTTATTTTTATACATTATCATAGCATTTGACAGTGTTAATCAAACTTTTTTGACTTCATGAAAGCATTTGAAACGGTATAATTAAATATTTTATTTTAGATATAAGGAGAATCCTAATATAGCCATTGAGCTACTTTTTTTAGACATTACCATAACATTTGACAGTGTTAATCATTCTTTTTCTGATGGAACATAGCAAAATAGTCAGTGTATTTTTAGACCTTACTTTAGCATTTGACAGCGTTACCCATTCTTTTTCTGACCTCATAAAAGCATTTGACAGTGTTACTTATTCTTTTTTGACGTCATGAAGCATTTGACACTGTATGTTAACTTTATTTCTGGTACAATGAGAATCCTAGCATAGCCAACAGGGCAGCGTATTTTTATACCTTACCATAGAATTTGACAGTCTTAATCATTCTTTTTCTTTTTCATTCTTTTTCTGACCTCATGAAAGCATTTGACACAGTATAATTTAAACTTTTATTTAGGTATAAGGAGAATCCTAACATAGCCAAAGGGACTACATGTTTTTAGACATTATATTAGCATTTGACAATACTATTTTTTGTGTATGAGGAAAATCCTGTTTTTCTGACCTCATAAAAGCATTTGACATCTGTATTTAATCAATCTTTATTTAGGTATAAGGAGAATTCTAACATAGCCAATGAGCTAGCATATTTTTAGACCTTGTCATAGCATTTGACACTGTATGTTTTCTATATTTCAGGTATAAGAAGAATCCAAACATAGTCAACGAGTCGGTGTATTTTTTAGACTTTATCAAAGCATTTGACAGTGTTAATCATTCTTTTTCTGACCTCATAAAAGCATTTGACACTGTACGTTTTCTTTATTTCAGGTATAAACAGAATTCTAATTATAGCCAAGGAGTCAGTCAGCACATTTTAGACCTTATCA
This sequence comes from Acartia tonsa, assembly GCF_053477335.1. Taxonomy (NCBI): domain Eukaryota; kingdom Metazoa; phylum Arthropoda; class Copepoda; order Calanoida; family Acartiidae; genus Acartia; species Acartia tonsa. The sequence goes on along the minus strand of NW_027649603.1, from coordinate 17,556 downwards.
TAGAATTTGACAGTGTTAATCATTCTTTTTCTGACCTTATCATAGCATTTGACACTGTATGTTTTATTTATTTTAGGTATAAGGAGAATCCTAACATAGCCAACGAGTCAGCTCATGCACAGGCTAGAGAAGCTCTCAAGAAATATCTACATTATTTTGAGCGGGTAAGCAGTCAAGATTTTTTTTTGAAAAATAAAGGTTGAAAAACTTTGACATCCGATTGTAGATTATAATGGTACCCAAATTTTATAAACATGATACAGAAGGGGTAATTTTGTATTTTTTTATCATTAGTGATGTTGTACAACAATTTATCGTCCATTGTCTTATCCCTTTAGATCCCTGGATTTTCCATAATAAACTTCAATAAAAAATCACCAAACATCGACTAAAAAGTAAAAATACACAAAATTCCTAAAGTTCATTAATCTTGAATTTAAAAATCAACAGGAAAAAAAGAATACTTTGACACCGGGGATGTAAAGGGGTAAGGCAATGGCCTATAAATTGATGTTCATTCCCAATGACGATACATAAAATTACCCCTGCAGTAGATTACAATTAGTGTTGAAACATTTGGGCACTTGACTAAAAGAATTAATCAATCAAAGTTGTAAAGCCAACAAATATGAAAAGTTATATTAAAACTTTGGGGACTAGTGTAATAAACAGGCCAATGTCCCCTCCCTCCGTGAAAAAGAACGCTTTGACGCAGCAGCTAGCGACATGAAAGGTACATTAATCATTTTTGACAACAACAAAGTATTTCTTTCTTTTTTTTAAAGTTAAGGAAAACTGAAAATTTTACATTTTCCTAAAATAAGTTTCAGTGAATAGGATCAGAGAGAGAGGGGGGACAATGGGTTGTTTATTACACCAGTCCCCAAAGTCCTCTATTAACGTTTGGGGACCTTGGTGAAATTTAATTGGTTGGTTAATTAAGATGATTGTTCAAACGTTTCACGAATTTTAATCTACAAAAGGGATAATTTTGTGTAACATCATTGGGGATGTACATCAATTTACCAGCCATTGTCTTATTTCTTTAGACCCCCCAGAATAGGATAGCAAAAAGGAAAAATGAATATAGAAATGTACAATTATGAGATTTAAAACCATTTTTTTAGCCCCTGACTTTGGCATCTCGGGGCTAAAAAACTGGTTTTAATCCTATAATTGTACATTTCATATCCGCGGAAAGCTGTTTATAATATTATTATCGCGTCGTATTATAGATAGCTTTCCGCGGATATTAAAATTAAAAATAATATGATTTGTTAGCCCCGAGGGGCCGAAGAACCGGGCTAACAAAACTGGTAGGTATTAATTTTATGATTTTTAGTTTAACATTCGTGGAAAATTGTCTGTAATACGGTGCTATATACATGATTTTTCAGTATGGCTGAGATTATTTTTTTATTTAGTGGGAGAACCATAGTAGAAGTATGAAGCTGGAGGCTGCGACCCTAGAGAAAATTAACAATAGAATAGAGGTAACATTATTTACAATTATAAGAAACATAATTACCACCCTTTACCACCTTTTTCACAACATTAGAGAAAATCAATAATAGAATAGAGGTAAGATTTATTTATAATTATAAGAAACATAATTACCCCCTTCACCACCTTTTTCACCACATAAAAGAAAATCAATATCAGAATAGATGTAATATTTATTTTTAATTATAAGAAACATAATTACCCCCCTTTCATCACTTTTTGTAGATTGTATCAGTGTGGTGAAAAAGTTTGTAACAACTTATTAAGATTTAATAAAAGTACCCAAAGTTTTAAGCTAATGAGACAGAAAATGTGTTAATAAAACTTTGGTTTCCAGTTAAAATTCTGTAAAATAATAGTTAATTTGTAACCATGATTTATAAGAAAAAACAATTTAAGGTAAGTTTCTACATCAAAATAGACCAAAAAAGGCCTAAAAACCCCATTTTCGCCCATTTCCGCAGGGTTTTTCGTACCTAACCTAAGCTAAAAATAGAATTTTTTTTCATTTAGATGTAGTACCCCTTATAGGATTAGGCTTATGTACCAAGTTTCAAGAATCTAGTTCAATATTTAGACCGTTTTGCTCACTGTTTAAGTTCTGATGTCATTACATACCCCCCCCCCCCCTCTTATATGATTTCAAAATATTATTTTGAGGAAAACATTTAAAGTGACCATTTAGAAAATCTTATTTTTCTCTCAATACTTGCATGTTCAAAAACACAAAATTGTACAAGAAATACAAAAAACAACAAGGATGACAACATCCATAAGTAGCGAAGCATAAAAAAAACCTGGATATAGACTAAGAGTTTATAAAAGACTAGATTCATTAAAAAAAAACACGAAACCTTTCTCATTTTTTTATGATATTTATATTTTGTGTCATGACTGACATACTGACGGACAAAATAAATTACATACTGTATGCACACTTAACTAAAAAAAAATCAGCCTTCTATCTCGAATAGCAGCTGAGAAAATAACAATTGACCCCATAGCGTTACGGACTGATTGACGGACGGACGGACAGATAAAGTGAATTATTGAGTAGCTTCGCTACAAAAATAAACTATGAGGATAATTATTGGTTTTCGATGCAACTATGTTACAAAGTATTTGCCTCTTACAATAAAAACAAGGATGACAACACCCAAAATTGTTAACATTGCATAATATGTAGGTACTAGCGACTACGCCCCTAGAGGCCTTTTTTATGGATGGGGGGGGGGGGGGGCTGAGTTGACCCTCCTCTAGACATTAAAGTTAAAAAAGAAAAAGTAAAAAAAAGTTTCTATGGGGATGGGTTATTTTTTGTCCAGGGGTTGTTTCTCTTGGGAGGGTGGAGGTACCTTACTACAAAATAGTTGAAAATATTTCTAGGTCTAATGTTAATAGGGTTGGCAATCCGAATCCGGGAACCGGAATCCGCCCAATTTTTGGTCAATTTTGGAATCCGAATTCGGAATCCGTTTTTTAATAGCGGATTCGGATTCAGAATTGGTAGGCTAAAATTAGCGTCTTGATTTCCCCCTTATCATCATAAAGATTATCATCATTATATATAAAATCTTTAAAAATCTGGTTCGATTCTCGGAAGTGAATTATAGAGAACACCAAGAACATTAATTTTTAGGACATATGTAGTACTTAAATTTTTTATTTTTTTAAAAATGCCTTTAAGATATTGCTAGAATCCGGAATCCGCGGGAAACCGCCATTTTTTGGACGGATTCTTGAAAGAATCCGAATCCGGTCCTAAATTTTAACTGATTGCCATCCCTAAATGTTGAGCTTCCCAACTATTGAGAACTCCATAAGTTCAGTAGTTATCGAAATCTATAGACAAAATAAAACCTTACTGCTTTATATATTACCCGTTCTGTCTATTAATTGGGAGTCTCGACAGGTTATAAGTCAACGAATGAGATGACGTATTCATAAAACTTTGGAAACCATTTTCTCGTATTCAATAAAATCCGGTGGATAGGAACCGGTTCTCATCCATACGAAAAAACTATGTCTAGCATCGTATTATGTCAAGCTTTCTACGAATATAAAAATGTACAATCATAAGTAAAAAACCAGTTTTTTTAGCCTGTGCCTTCGGCACCTCGGGGCTAAAAAATCTGTTTTTAATCTTATAATTGTACTTTCTATATCCGCGGAAAGCTGTTTATAATACGATGCGAGAAATAACTAATAAGTTATCCTTTGATTCTAGCCGGGTCATTCAGTTGAAAAAAAATGCAATTAAGAAAAGTATGTTTTAACACAGGGAGGGAGGGGACATTGGACTGTAAATAACACAAGTGCCCAAAGTTTTATAATAATGTTATCTTATTCGTTTGCTCTAAAACTGTCGATACTTTTATTGAATTCTAATTAGAAGGTTACAAACTTTTCAACCAATAGTTTAAATCTAAAGAAGGGGTAATTTTGATAATTGCATTGTGGATGTATATCAATTTATTTTCATTATCTTTTCCCTTAATGATTCCTGATTGCAACAGAATACAAATATGAAAAGTATGCTTGAACAATACTCTGATAATTATGCAAGTATTACTCAGTAAAAGCAGGGATCTCAAGGGATAAGACAATGGCTGATAAATTGAAGTACTTACCCAATGATTGTTAAAAATAAGTCCCCAAAGTTGTTAAGCCAACGAATAAGAAAACGTTATTATAAAACTTTTGGGACTAGTGTAATAAACAACCCAATGTCCCCTCCCTCCCTGCTAAAAAGTATGTTTAACAATTCTCTGATAATTATGCAAAGGATTACTCAGTAAAAGCAAGGATCAAAAGGGATAAGACAATGGCCGATAGTTTGAAGTACTTACCCAATGATGACACACAAAATTAAACCTTTTCTTTAGTGGTTGAAAGGTTTAAACGTTTGGACACTCAACTTAATGAACTAATTAATCAAAATTCAATAACAGTCCCCAAAGTTGGTAAACCAACGAATAATAAAACGCATTTTAAAACTTTTGGGACTAGTTTCCCTGAAGAAAAGTACGTTTAACAATACTCTAATAATTATGCAAGTATTACTCACTAAAAGCAAGGATCTAAAGGGATAAGACAATGGCCGATAAATTGAAGTACATACCCAACGACGATACACAATATCAACCCTTTATGTAGATAACATTTAGTGGTTGAAATGTTTGGACACTCAACTTAATGAATTAACCAATCAAAGTCCCCAAAATTTCAAAGTAAATGAATTAGAAAACATTATTATAAAACTTTGGGTACCCGTGCAGTGTCAATTATAGTTCAATGTTCCCTTCCTTCTCGACGACACAGAATTTAAAAATATTTGTTTATCGTCTATTTGCCTATCCCTGTAATCTATGCAAGAAAGCACTTTTAAGTAATGATTCATGGGTTATACCTTTTTATACTTTGTAGTAGCGAAGCTACTCTATAATCAACTTTGTCCGTCAGTCAGTCCGTATAGCTGTCTTTTTATCAGCTTAACATTTTTTGTCAAGATACCCTTTTTTAAAGAGCATACAGTATACAATTTACTTGGTCCGTCAGTCTATTGTTCATGCTACAATAGACATATATTTATTTTTATAGAGGTTTCGTGATTTTCTATTATATATCCTTTTTCTCCAGGGAAGGATGGAACATTGGACTGTCTAATACTCTACTCCCTTAAGATTTACAGTAAATACTTTGGGAACTTTTTGGATTTTGATTAGTTGTTTCATCAAACTGAGTGTCTAAACGTTTCATCCACTAATTGTAATCTACAGAAGGTGTAATTTTTGGTATTATCATTGGGGATGTACATCAATTTATCAGCCATTGTCTAATTCCTTTAGATCTCTGGTTTTTAAGGCCATTGAACATCTAGTCTACAACTCAATATTCGTTTGTTCATCCATGATTTTTTTGTGCTTTATTACTTATGGTTGTTGTTATCCTTGATTTGTTTTTGCATTAAAGGGGGGGGGGGCGAAAGTGACACTTTTTGAAACCAAAACTAAAAGTCAAAGGAACTCAACTAAAAAAAGAGTTACAGGTCTGACATTTTGCATGGCAGTTGCTTTATAGGGGTACAATATGGAAATGTGAAGAAACGGCGGCGCAACCGCCGAAAACCGCCGAGAAAAGGCAACAAAAATTACGGCGGGAAACGGCGTTTTTCGGCGGTTGCGCCGCCGTTTCTTCACAGTTCCATATTGTACCCCTATAAAGCAACTGCCATGCAAAATCTCAGACCTGTAACCCTTTTTTTAGTTGAGTTCCTTTGTTGACTCTTAGTTTTGGTTTCAAAAAGTGTCACTTATTGAGTCATAACGACTTTTTTTCTTTACTTATATAATCATTACTACATAGGATTCGAATTTAAGTAAATCTCAGAGATAAAGTAGACAATGGTCTGTTTATTACACTAGTCCCCAAAGTTTTATCATAACATTTATTTGCCGGCTTAACAACTTTGGGGACTTTTATTATACTTTGATTGTTTGATTCAATAAGTTGAGTGTCCAAACTTTTCAACCACTATATTTAATCATTATTGGGGAATGGGATATACATTAATTTATCGGGTATTGTCTTATCCCTTTAGATCCCTGAATATTATCCTCTTTAAAATTTTTAAATTAAGAACTTTTATGAAATTGTAATTATGAATTAAATGAATAATGAATAATAGATTTAGGTAGCAAAATTTATGTATAGTCCCTTAAGTGGCAACGACTCTTAAGGGCCGATTCGTCGTATTTTTACAGTAGCTTTTAAAAGGTTATTTTAGGTTAGGTTATGTTAGGACAGGTGATTGCCACACAGGGTCAGGTAATTAGCCCTGCATGGTTAGAAAATTCGACGAATCGCCCCTTGAGGTGCATTACCACGAAAGGGACTATACCTCATAATTTCTCAACAAATCTTGTGTATTGGTTTGTCCGTCGGATATGCCCTATTTGGAACGTTTTAGTTCAATAAAATCAGAGACCTTGTGAGTTGAAATTATTATTGTAAAAATTTTAATAATACTAGTTAGGAAGCATCAAAATTCATTTGAAGTATACAAAGTTTTTGAGCCTACGAATAAGATGACGTTTGTATAAAACTTTGGGGACCAATGTAGTTTACAGACAAAAGTCCCCTATCTCACTGTAGAAAAGGCATCCTATTTATTTTGTGCTTCGCTTCTTATGGATGTTGTCATCCTTGTTACTTATTACTTAATAAATCAAATATATTAATAATACCTAATGGATTTATTATTACTTGGATCTTACAATACAATTATCATGTACTCTAATAAAGAGAAACTTACAGCTGGCTGTAATAACAAAATTCCAATCCACCCCATCCCCTCCCCTCCTACTGGATGAACTAACTGACCAACAAGGGATTCTTGCAAGGGGGGGGGGGACAATGAGCTGTTTATTACACTAGTCCCTAAAGTTTTCAAAAATGTTTTCTTATTCGTTGGCTTCACAACTTTTAGTGAATTTTAAATGGTCGATTCATTGATTTGAGTGTCCAAATATTTCAACCAATAATTGTAATCTATAGAAGAGGGAATATTGTGTATCATTATTGGGGATAAACATCCCTTTAAATCCCTAGATGTCTTGTCCATGTTAGCAACCTTAATTTTTCCCCTGTCATAATATCCACGTATATTCTATATCCATTAATATATAACAGATGTCAAATTACGTTGCTATTTTCAATAATATTTCAATTAAATAAAATTCACGATTTTTTTGCCAAAGTCAAAAGAACGTTCAGGGATCTTAAGGGATAAGACAATGAACGATAAATTGATGTACATACCCAATGATGTTAAACAAAATTAGCCAATATATAGCTTGAAATATATAGTAGCATTATTTACAGTGCTAGTTTGAACCAACCAATCAAGAGTTGGTAAAGGTACCCAAAGTTTTTATTCCGAATAATGCGAAAAAATTTTCATAATACTTTGGGTACCAGCATAATTTCAAGTCCAATGTCTCCTTCCCCTCCCTGAAAGAACTTCTATCCAGTAATTTTAATCGTTCCAGACATGTAAAGTTTTTTTTATATTTTAATACCAACAGGCTGCGTCCCAAGCATATCTGTATTCAAGGATCTGTTTATTGCATTAGTCCCCAAAGTTTTATAAGAGCGTTTTCTTATTCGTTAACAACCTAGGGAACTTTTATTGAATTGTGATTTGTTGTTTTATTAAGTTGAGTGTCCAAACGTTTCAAACTGTAATCTATAGAAGAGAAACTTTTGTGTATAATCATTGGGAATGTTCATTAATTTATCGGCCATTGTCTTATCCCTTTAGTTCCCTGCATTAGTTCCCAAAGTATATAATAACGTTTTCTTATTCGTTGGCGAATTAACTTAGGGAACTTTTTTATCTGAGTTTGTCCATTAAGTTGAGCGTTCAAACGGTTCAACCACTTATTGTAATCTACACAAGGCAAAATTTTGTGTATCAACATTAAGAATGTACATCATTTTATCGGCCATTGTCTTATCCCTTTAGATCCATGGGTGTTAGTACATTTTTCTCTATATAGAGGCCCCAAACTTAGATAATTTCTCTCTTTATATTTCTTGGAAAATTTGTTATATATAATTTATCTAATATTATATACCTACCTATATTTTTTAAAGCAAAACTATTCTATAATTAGGGTCTTTTCGTCCCTACGTAACGGATAGCTCTTTTCGTTAATTTAAGCATGTTGGAATTGTCCTATCGATTTCAAACTTTGCATGGTTATTCCTGTAGTAGTTTGGTACGATTTTGAAAGTATAGCAACTCTATAATCGTTACCAGAATGTCCGTTCGTCTATTTTTAACTTTTTTAACGGCAAATTTTTGTGTGATATAATTCTCCAATTGATCTAATTTTTTTTAAAACTGATTCCTAGGATAACAAAGTACAATGTAAAGCATCTCTATAATCAAGTCATAAAAATGTTAGTATGTCCTTAAAAATCATCCTGTATTTAAGCAGTTTTTCAACAAGTTTACTTACAAGTTTGTTTCGACTTTTATACATTTAATATTCTGATTATTCAGTTCTGACACTCTACAAGTCTTAATGTTAGTTTGTTCAACCGCTTCAGAGCTTCCCTTTATGGATGTTGTCATCCTTGTTTTAATATTATATATTTCAAACCTACGTAAATATTTAGGTAAATTATTGGAAAGGAGGATGTTTTTTAGCATTTTTAAAAGCGAAGCCATTCTATATAGGGATCTAAAGAGATAAGACAATGGCCGATAAATTGATGTACATCTCCGATGATGTTACAATAATAATTCCCTTCTGTAGATTACAATTACAATGTTGAAACGTTTGAACACTCAACTTAATGAATCAACCAATCAAAATTCACTAAAAAGTTCACAAAATTCATTCAAAATGTTCCCAAAGTTGTTAAGCCAATGAATAAGAAAATGTCATAATAAAAAAATGAGGACTAGTGTAGGTAATAAACAGCTTTAGACAAAAAAAACCTTACTACTTTATGTTATAGGATAAAGTGAAGGCGAGCTGCGGGACCTGGATTGACTGGCAGTACCTGCTGGACGCTGCCAACCTGTTGGCCAAGTGTAGATACACCCTGCAGTACACCTATCCCTACGCTTACTACATGATGCCTTGTCCCAGGAAACAGTTGGTAAGCATAAATAGCCTTAAACCATCCTATAAGCTCTTGTGGAGGTGGGGAACCTATCCCTACGCTTATTACATGATGCCTTGTCCGAGGAAACAGTTGGTAAGACTTTATTAGTGGTTTTTTCCTTGATTTAACCCGTTAAAACCGGACTTTTCAATGTATTCAAAAGGGCAGAAAGAAGCTGAAAAATAGCTTAAAACCATCCCAAGACTTAAATCTGGAAATGAAATAGCTTAAAACTTTCTTTGGTACCAATGTGAAGCCTTTCCAGTTAAGAGCTTTGTGAGATCTTAAGGGACAAACAATACAGTAGGATTCCTGCAATTTATTAATATGCTATGTCATTAATGTATATATTTTTTTGACCAATAAAAATCACCCAAAAGTAAGTAACCAATAAAAATCATCTAAATTTATGAATTGACCAATGAGAATCCCCTAAATTTATCAATTGACCAATGAGAACCCTCTAAATTTATGAACTGACCAATTAGAATCCTCTAAATTTATTAATTGGCCAATAAGAATCCTCTAAATTTATTAAGTGACCAATGAGAATTCTCTTAATGTACCAATTGATCAATGAGAATCCTCTAAATATACGAATTGACCAATGAGAATCCTCTAAATTTAAGAATTGACCAATAAAAATCCTCTAATTTAGGAATTGACCAATAAAAATCCTCTAAATTTAGGAATTGACCAATAAGAATCCTCGAAATTTAGGAATTAACCAATAAGAAGTCCTCTAAATTTATAAACTGATCAATGAGAATTCTCTTAATTTAAGAATTGACCAATGAGAATCCTCTAAATATATAAATTGACCAATGAGAATTCTCCATATTTTAGTTTGAATACAATCAAGCTCAGCTGGAGGCAGAGATAGAGAATCTTTCTTGGAAGATTGAGCATGCTGAAACAACGGACCGCGGTGATCTGGAGAATCAGATGGACATTGCTGAAAAATTAAGGTACGCTATTTGTAAACTGTAAACTATCAAATGCCCTTCTCCAGTCTAAAAACTAGGGTTGGCAATTCGCTCAATTATTTTATTTAAAAATAAAAAAATCTAACCCGTACAGCGGCCATTTTTTAACCCTTACTTAACTTAACCTAACCCAAAATAAGCAAGAAAAGCTACCTTCTGTGAAAATAAATAAAAAAAACGTTGTATTCTACCCATCATTTTACTTGTAGTTAAGAAACAATAAAATACTTTTTTGGTTCTGCCTGCCACATTTTAAATAAAAAAAATAATGAACCAACCAATCAAAATTCAATTCAAGTCCCCAAAGTTGTTTAGCCAACGATGAATAAAACGTCATTTAAAAACTTTGGGGACTTGTGTAATAAAGAGCCCAATGTTCCCTTCCTCCCTAAGTTGCACTACTGAAAAATATGAAATTTATTTACAGTTTTGTAGACTTAAAAAATATATATGCTGCTAATTCATTTCTGACACTCTTCAAGTGTTAATGTTCGTTTGTCCTACCGTTCCAGAGCTTCGTTTTTATGGATGTTGTCATCCTTGTTTTAATCCTGTTAATATAAGGAACTGCATTTTGTTTTTAATCTTTAATCCTCTTATATTTTATGCTTTTATGCATATATTACTTCAATAAGTTTCATATTTTTTAGTAGCGCTTTCCAGAGAGAGAGGGGACAATGGGCTGTTTTATACACTAGTCCCCAAAGTTTTACAATAAAGTTTTTTTATTCTTTGACTTAACAACTTTGGGGACTTTAAATTTGAATTTGATTAGTTGGTTAATTAAGTTGAGTGTTTAAACGTTTCAACTACAGTGTGTTTTTTTTTATGAGAACTTTTTTGAAAGCAATTTTACCCCACTTAAAGTTATCAGAATTTAATGATTAATGGCTTATTTTCTCCGTTTTTTAAGGGAATTTATAGAACATTAAAAAAATATTACAGTTTTGGTTAAAAAAGTACAGTAAAATGTAAAATTCAAAACTTAGGTGTCAACATCTAAAAATGGTTTTAGCGCATTTTTCTTATGTTAAAATTTTCTACCCTTTGCAAGAAAAAAATTGGATTTTCAGTAGTCGACTTTGGGGGGCCAGTACTCCCTCCCTGATTGAGATATGACCTGCAAACTTTGATATGTTCTAGTATATGTCCCCAATAGTATCTGTATTAATTTTTAACTCTAGATCTCAACTTTGAAGCGTTTCGCAGCCATTCTTGCAAAAGGTAGAAAATTTGAACTTAAGAAAAATGCGCTAAAACCATTTTTAGATGTTGACACCTGAGTTTTGAATTTTACATTTTACTGTACTTTTTTAACCAAAACTGTAATATTTTTTTAATGTTCTATAAATTTCCTTAAAAAACGGAGAAAATAAGCCATTAATCATTAAATTCTGATAACTATAAGTGGGGTAAAATTGCTTTCAAAAAAGTTCTCATAAAAAAAAACACTGTACTAATTTTAATCTACAGATTGGTAACTTTATGTGTCATCATTGGGGATGATTGTACATCAATTTATCGGCCATTGTCTTATCCCTTTAGATTCTTAACCGCAGTCTATATATTACTAGGTATTATATTGCTTTCCCTAAGAAAGCAGTGACACCCCTCACTCGAAAATTCAAAATCAGGGTGGTTTTTTTCCTACTTTTATCCCCAATAGGTACCCTCCAAGCCCTAACCCTGTGGGGCTACCCAATAACCAATATAACCTAAACTAACCTGATCTGACATAAAGTTAGAAAAAAAATAAACTGGAGATTTACCAGTAGCAACTAGGAGCTTTCCATTTGAGGGAGGAGGAAGGGGGCAAATAATAGCCTAAAACCACTACACATGCCTTCAATTTAAACCCCGAACCACTTCATTATGCAATCTATATTTTCCTGGATATTTTGTCTATGGTAGTCCATAAGTATACAGTTTTACAGTACATTGTTTCTATTTGTTAAAGCAACACGTATGATAAAAGAAAAAGATTCTTTTTAAAGTAAAATGCTTATATATCAATTGAAATCTATATTTTTTGATTTTCTACTGATCCACTTCATTATGCAAATCAAAATAAAATCAATGGGAAAACGTTTGTTTTGCACTTTTCTCCACTTTTCAAAATTGATTATGATAAAATAACAATTTTTTAAGGGATTTATGCATTAATTATAATGAAAAACAGTTTAAGGTAGATTTTAATGATTTTTCTAACTAATAGATAATTTTAAAAATGAAATTCAATCCCTATCACTTTAGAGGACAGCTGCTGACCCCCAGTCTTATGGATGAAGCTAAATACATGTTAAAGATAAAAATAACCCTCAAATGTACACAAAAATGTTTTTTGATGTGTTAAAAAAATCCATTTTAAAATCTTTATTTTGAGGATGATGGCCTTAAAGATGTTCTTACTGGTGGTGATGGTGAGCCAAATGTTATCTAAGTACATGACCATTACAACAACTTGTCTATTAACCTATGTACCATTTTTTGTAGTCATAGCAGCCTCCAATAGAGCCTCACGACATGAAACATAACCATTATCAAAAAACTACATTATTTACTTTATGAATTTTAGTAATTAAAATTGTATTTTTTTCTTTTTTAATATTGCGTGGCTGGAGGCTGCTATGACTACAAAAGTTGGACCGTAGTTCAATATATAAGTATTCATTATGGGCATGCACTTTGATAACATTTAGCTCACCATCCCCACCAGTAAGAGCATCTTATAGGCCATCATCCTCAAAATCAAGATTTTAAAATGGATTTTTTTAACACATCAAAAAACATTTTTGTATATTTTTGAGGGTTATTTTTATTTTTAACATGTATTTAGCTTCATCCATAAGACTGGGGGTCAGCAGCTGTCCTCTAAAGTGATAGGAATAGAATTTATTTTTTAAAATTATTTATTAGTTAGAAAAATCATTAAAATCTACCTTAACTGTTTTTCATTATAATTAATGCATAAATCCCTTAAAAAATTGTTATTTTATCATAATCAATTTTGAAAAGTGGAGAAAAGTGCAAAACAAACGTTTTCCCATTGATTTTATTTTGATTTGCATAATGAAGTGGATCAGTAAAAAATAAAAAAATATAGATTTCAATTGATATATAAGCATTTTACTTTAAAAAGAATCTTTTTCTTTTATCATACGTGTTGCTTTAACAAATAGAAACAATATACTGTAAAGCTGTACACTTATGGACTACCATAGACAAAATATCCAGCAAAATATAGATTGCATAATGAAGTGGTTCGGGGTTTAGAAAAAAATGTCTAGACCCATTCTAAAATATATAATGCTTCTCTTTAAAATGAAAACCTAACCTAATCGTCCTCAAGGTTGTTAAGCCAAGGAATAAGAAAATTTATTATTAAACTTTGGGGACTAGTGTAATATTACCCTTCTTTTCTGATTAAATAAGAGAAAAAAAAACTTATGTAACAAACATGTGACGAAAATGTATAAAAAATCGAGAGAGAGATATTGGTTTTATAACTATTTATATATACATATATGTACGATAGGAAAGTTCTTTTTTATATATATATATTGCTTCTCTTTAACTCTGGGATCTAAAGGGATAAGACAATTGACGATAAATTGATGTACAATTACATCCGCAATGACAATATTACCCCTTCTGTAGATTACAATTGGTTGAAAAGTTTTGACACTACCAGTTCAAAGTAATGTTTTTTTTTTGTTAAATATTATTGGAAAATTGTCTGTAATGCGATGCTATGAATGATTTTTCAGTATCGCTGAGAGCCGGTTCCAATCCACTGGATATTAATTGCTTTCGAAGCCTTACTGATAATAGTTATTTATCGCAACGTATTAAAAACAGCTTTCCACGGATATAAAAATGTACAACTATATGATTAAAATCCGATTTTTTAGCCATGAGATGCCGAAGGCATAGGCTAACATTATGATTGTACATTTTATATTAGTAGAAAACTGGATATTATAATACGATGCTAGACATAGTTTTTTCGTATTGCTGAGAGCCGGTTTTAATCCATTGGATATTAATTTGATATGAATTCGAAGTGGATAAATATTATTCTTGTTTTTCAGCTACAAATATATTCAATTTCTCTCAATATAAATTGGAGGATTTTTTATTTACATAAAATAATTTATACAACAATAATTCTACTTTCGATTTTTCTTCTCATACAACCTTGGGGCCTCTTCTAGGGATTTTCATGGAAGGGAGGGGACTTTGGAATATAAATTACACTGGTACCCAAAGTTTTGACACTGCTAAAACCAACCAATCAAAAGTTACCCAAAGCTTTTTTCTCTTACAACTTTGGGGCCTCTACGGGGTAGAATAGTAACAGGATGTTTGTCTTTGTACATGTGTATAAAGCTAACCACTGAACTGTTACGGTTCTCCTTTGCAGTGGTGCTTCACATAGGTCCTGGGAAGGTTTATAGCTATTTTGGGGGAGGTTACCACCTACACCCTTCCAATAAAATAGAGAGTGCGGTCGAATTTAAGCCTTTCATCAAATCATGTGCCCCTAGAGGCCTCTAGTAATTTATACAACAATAATTTTACTTTTGCTTTTTTCCTCTCATACAACCTTGAGGCCTCTTTTAAGGTTTTCAAGGGAGGGAGGGGACATTTGACTGTAAATTACACTGGTATTTTATTTTGTTGTGTTTTAGTGATTTTAACCTAGTAGTGTACAAACTTTTCAACCAATGATTTTAATCTGATCTTAATTAAAGATTTGACACTGTTAGAACCAACCAATCAAAATTTACCCAAAGCTTTTTTCTCTTACAACCTTGGGGCCTCTTCGGAGTAAAAAAGTAACAGGATGTTTGTCTGTGTACATGTGTATAAAGCTTAAGATGTTGATAACCACTGAACTGTTACGGTTCTCCTTTGCAGTGGTGCTTCACATAGGTCCTGGGAAGGTTTATAACTATCACTTTCCCAAGAGAAATCAATAAAAAATTCTTCCTCCCCCTTATATTTTTCTTTTTAACAGTCAGGCCCCTTGCCGCACCTTAATCGGTTTGGGGGGGGGGGTCGTTCAACGCCCCCTCCCCCTTATTATCTCACTTCCTATTAGAGCTAGAGGGCTAAAATTTTTGTGCAAGTCCTCTGTTTGATAATGAATTTCTGATTTTAAGTAAGTCAAAGTCAATTTTCGCTTCCTTCACCCTTTTATTTAATAACCTTTGTTCAAGGGGGGGTCAACAACTTCCCCATTACCCTCTATATATTCTGCTTCAAAAATTATTAAAACGTTTAAATGTTCTTTATGACATGCTATTATAAAATCTCTAGTACAGATTTACTCTTATGTTAAAATTTCCATAAATTTAGAAATTTTGCATTTTAATAAAACATTTGTTCTTTAATATAAGGTTAAAAAAGAAAAAGGTACGACCAGGGATCTAAAGGGATAAGACAATTGTAAAGAAGAACCATAATGGTTCAGCGGGTAGCAAGATCATTCAGTACAGACAGACACAACCTTTGCCTTTGCCCCCCCCCCCAAAAAAAAAAATATTTTGCGGTATTAGGATTTTTTCGCTGTTTACCTATAAAACCACTAGCGGCTACGTCCCTAGAGGCCTTTAGGGGCACTTGAGGAGGGAAAAGTCGAATTTCATAACCTAATTTATTATTTTGAAAAGAATAAGTAAAAAAAAATTCGGGGGGGGGGCGGGAATTTTTTTTTAAGGGGGGGTAAGTAATTTATATATTTACTTTTAAAAATTGTAATTTTTTTTTTTGGGGGGGAAGTATTTTTTTTTAGGGGCGATTTCTCTTGGGAGGCTGGTGGTACCCTCCCCCTAAATAGTTATAAACCTTCCCAGGGCCTATGAGAAGCTACCCTGTAAAGGAGAACCCGATCAGTTCAGCGGTTAGTGAGATCCTTCGGTACAAACTGACACACAAACACACAGGCAAACAGACATCCTGTTACTTTAGTATAAGGATTTAGGACACAATCGTGGTTTATTTTTGATTTGTTTTTGATTTATTTTTAAACTAACGTCTTTGACCCTAGCATCTAGGGGCTCTATGTTTAAACGGATTAATCTTTTGATGAAATAATAATTAGTAGACAAATATTTAGAAAGAAAAACTTACCACTTAAATGGATAGGTTACAGTTAGGACTTAAAGAAAAAATCTATGCATTTAAAGGATTAGTATTCTAGTAATTTACAATAAACTAGCACCTACGCTTCTACAAGCCTCTAGGGGCAGTTGAGGTAGTTGGGGGAAAGTCGGCCCCGCCTATTTTCAATTTGAGTGTCATAAAGAAAATCTAAAGAATTTTTTTTTTGTGGAAATAGAAAATAGCCTAAAACCACCAAAGGACCAGTAGGTACATTCCCTGAAGGGTAGAATCCCTGATTGGTTTAGTGGTCACCGAGATCTTAAGGGACAGACGGACGGACAGACATCATTCTACTTTGTATCATAGATAAGTTGAATTTGATATGAAGGAAGGTATCAAATTGCCATGAATGTTTTGTTGTTGAAATAATGTTAAATTGAACGCAAAATCAACCAAGGATGCCAGCAGTGCATTGTAAGCAGAACAATGTGCCACTTGCCAGAGATATAAAGGGATAAGATATTGGCCTATAAATTGATGTATTTCTCCAATGATGATACACAAATTACCCCTTCTGTAGATCAAAATTAGTAGTTGAAACGTTTGAACACTCAACTTAATGAACTTACCAATCAAAATTCAAAGGTTTCCAAAGTTGTTAAGCCAACGAACAAGAAAACTTCTTTAGGGGTAGAGGAATATACAAAAAATACAAAATGTTAATAGCTAACTTGCTCTCTCTCTCTCGATCGAGTTATACTTTTTAGTGAAGCTTTACAGAGGTTCTGAGATGGTGTTAGAATATTTTAGTTTTAGATTCAAGCTTTGTTAGGCTATTTTCTGCCTGAATTTAGAACCCTAAGATGTTAAGGGCGCAGCTGCTAGTATTTAATAAAGGGAAAAGTAGGTTGCGGGTAAAATCCGTAAAGGTTGTGTGTTTCAAGTTAAAAACAGCAGTAGAACGATAAAAATTTATGTTAACTTTTTAAAAAAAATTGTCTTTAGTTCTTTTCAATAAGAAATACACATATTTAGTGAATATTTTCGTTCTACTACTATTTTTAAGCCTTAAAACACACACTTTTACGGATTTTACCCGCAACCTTCTTTTCCCCTAATGACCTATTTAAGATGACATAGTTTATTGTAGAGTAGCTCCCCCTCACAATTATAAACAATGTTAAACTCGTGTTAAATCAATGAAAATTTACTGATTAGATTATAATAATAGCATGTAATAAACATTTTATTTGTGTAAAAAAAACAAGTCACCTATATT
>NW_027649602.1:0-65118 GCF_053477335.1 Acartia tonsa | reverse complement strand
AGACACTCAACCCGAGCGGACTCAAGGTGAGCGACCCATCGAAGCAGAGCTGATACACACCTCTTGTAGAAGTGAATCAAGCAATATTAGCTTGGTCGTTTTAGACAATGATGTAAAGTAACTTGGACAATCATATATTTTTGATATTTGTTAAAGGTCCGACCGGAAAAGTTAATTTTCATAAAATACAAGCACAAAGTAACTAAAATATTAATCCAAATAGGTATGTGTAATACTAAAAGATATCATTTTATCGAACATTAATAGTTGTCAACTTAAAACCTATGCCTTAACACGGAGAAAACAAAGCCTAACTGGGAACTAAATAGAGCTGCCATCTGGTGACAAAAACAGTAACTACATATTATATCATAGTGGTTGCATTGTATAAGGGCTTTAGGTGTAAAAAATGAACATAAGCAGTTGTCTGGTTTACATTTCTCAGACTTTTTTTTTTTCTCTCAACTTATAAAAAAGGATGAAAAGATTTGCCTACGACACCAAGTATTCCCAGGCGGTCACCCATCCAAGTACTAACTTGGCCCAATGTTGCTTAACTTCAGTGATCGGACGAGAACTGGTGCTTTCAACATGGTATGGCCGTAGACATTTGACCATGGAAAATGTGACTTATACTAAATGCAAAATGCTACAATACAGGAAAATTATGGAGGGATGATTTATTCTATACAACTCAGGTTGCACTTAACCAAAAATAAACAGAGAGAAAACCAAGCCTACCATGAACTAAAATGCTGCTGCCATCTGGTGAGACAATTTTGTTACTGTAATTTTAAAATAGCATGATGCCCGGGTAGCTCAGTCGGTAGAGCGTTAGGCTTTTAACCTAACGGTCCAGGGTTCGAGCCCCTGCTCGGGCGCTCCCATCTTTTGTTCAAGTCTCCAATCAGTGTGATACGTACGTAGTGACTAGAAAATGGCCGATTTATAAGAATTCCTCGATAGTCTAGTGGTGAGGATCTCCGCCTGTCACGTGGAAGGCCCGGGTTCGATTCCCGGTCGGGGAGAGATAACTTTTTCAACCTTGTGAAATTTCTTTTTTTTTCCATTAAATATTTCCGCCACTGCAAACTGTTCAATTTGGTAAAAGTATTATCTGGCCCGTAGGGGGATCGAACCCGTGACCTTCGCGTTATTAGCACGACGCTCTAACCAACTGAGCTAACGGGCCTGACTAATATGATGTGTATAAGTATAAGCACAATACAAAAACTACATACTTTTTTTCTTCTCTACTTGATTTTCTTTTTCTTGCCTTCCATAATGTTTTCTGTCAACAAATGCTACTATTTTCTTTTCTCTAACCAAGTCCCATTAGCGCAGAGGATAGCGCGTTGGACTTCTAATCCAAAGGTCCTGGGTTCGATCCCCAGATGGGATGCTAACATTGCATTTTGGCTAACCTTTTTGGCTTATCAAAACATGGGATTTCTTAATCCGTGAACACTATATTAACAGTCAGGATGGCCGAGTGGTCTAAGGCGCCAGACTCAAGGACAACTTCCTTGCTCTCTGATAGAGAGTGGTTGTGAGAATTCTGGTCCTCGATGAGGGCGTGGGTTCGAATCCCACTTCTGACAAAACTATTTTTTCAAAACACAACCAGGAGATGAAAAAGTGTTTGCCTGCCCCCGGTGAGGCTCGAACTCACGGCCTTCAGATTATGAGACTGACGCGCTGCCTACTGCGCTACGGAGGCTTGTTGGCAGTGTAGGATTACTACACTTTTTAAATGTACAAAAATGTACTCCTAGGCAACACAGATGAAAATGCGTCAGCCGGGAATCGAACCCGGGTCAACTGCTTGGAAGGCAGCTATGCTCACCACTATACCACTGACGCTTATTGTACAGAACTATAATGTACTCAAAAGTGAAAACCACAAATACATTTTTGCCTAGTAACTAGCACACTTTAGTCAGGAGTTTAAAGAAAAAAATTATGGCAATAAAGCTGTCTAACTGATGTAACAAGTTTCCGTGGTGTAGCGGTTATCACATCTGCCTAACACGCAGAAGGTCTCCGGTTCGATCCCGGACGGAAACAGAATCCCACGTGGTCTAACGGCTAGGATATCTGGCTTTCACCCAGGAGGCCCGGGTTCAACTCCCGGCGTGGGAAGCCTTTTGACACGAGTGATGCAATATATACTTTGTTGTTTTTGTGTTTGTTGTTGTTATTGTTATGTATGCTTTGCAAGTAATCTAGGTTAACCTCTTTCACAGACGAGGTGGCCGAGTGGTTAAGGCGTTGGACTGCTAATCCAATGGGCTCTGCCCGCGTGGGTTCGAATCCCATCTTCGTCGCGAGAATTATTTTGTGGAGCTTTGCTAAATCAGTGCTTGTCAGTCGTGATTTCATGCGTTTTGCAATGAGTGCCGCATTGTGGCAACCTGTCAGGTTGGCCGAGTGGTCTAAGGCGTGAGATTTAAGCTCTCATAATCGTAAGATTGCGTGGGTTCGAACCCCACACCTGACAAAAGTCTTATTTTAACACTATACCAGGAAGGCCATGTGAGTTGCAAGGTAACTTTCTGGTTTTGCAAAAAAAAAGTAAAAAAAAACACTAGATACTAACAAAATCTGACTTTCGCAGCCGGCAGGATTCGAACCTGCGCGGGGAAACCCCATTGGATTTCAAGTCCAACGCCTTAACCACTCGGCCACGACTGCTGGCTCTGGTTGACGGCCATCCATGAATACAGCATCACAGCTGGAAGCAATCGGCAGGTAAATTGATGAATTACAGGCTGCTACTGACAGTTAACAGGGCAAAAGCCAGGCTTGATGGTCTAGGCGGCATGATTCTCGCTTCGGGTGCGAGAGGTCCCGGGTTCAACTCCCGGTCAAGCCCATGGTTTTGCCTAATACTTTTGAAAATTGAAAAGAAAAAAAATTTGGAGTCGTCGGGATTTGAACCCGAGACCTTCTAAATGCGAATCAGACGCTCTACCAGCTGAGCTACGACCCCTGGTTTCCATCATAGGGGCCGGACGAAAGCAGCGCCTTTTTTCTATTGGTCGCTTGCATTGTATAGTGGATAGAAAAAAGGGAAAAAAAAAGACTTTCCTTTAGTTTCGCATGAATTCAAAGTTGCAGCAATTCTAACATCTGACTCTGTGGCGCAACGGTAGCGCGTCTGACTCCAGATCAGAAGGCTGCGTGTTCAAATCACGTCAGGGTCAACAGAATTGTCTTTTTGCAATTTGTGTAACAAATGCTGATCTTTATAGACAACTAAATTCTATACTCAAATGTACTTGCTTCGGCAGTACATATACTAAAATTGGAACGATACAGAGAAGATTAGCATGGCCCCTGCGCAAGGATGACACGCAAAATCGTGAAGCGTTCCACATTTTTGTGTCCGCATAACCCCATACAAATATTTTTTCACTAAAGTACTCATTTTGAACAACAGACAACTTCAAAGAAATAACAAAAATCATTGTTAATTGGAGATGCCGGGGATCGAACCCGGGGCCTCATACATGCAAAGCATGCGCTCTACCACTGAGCTACATCCCCCTGTTGAATGCATGAGCTGACTAATACTCAACTGAATCCTTTAGCAATTTCAAAGTCTTTAACACAAGGTGCAAACCGCAATAGCTTAGGTTAGGTTAGGTTAGGCTAGGTTAGGCTAGGTTTAAATTGTGCAACGTGAACAGGCAAGCCTCTATAGCTCAGTGGCAGAGCACTGGTCTTGTAAACCAGGGGTCGAGAGTTCAATCCTCTCTGGAGGCAGTTAATTTTGTAAAATCACTCACTGGAAAAACAATTTTTTTTTTAGGTGTTTGATGCTTTTGCACAGTAAGGCTGAAAAAAAAAACTTAAGAAACAATTTTTCTTATTCGCACAACTACCAGCACAACAGGCAGTTTGGCCGAGTGGTCTAAGGCGCTGGTTTTAGGCACCAGTCCGCAAGGGCGTGGGTTCGAATCCCACAGCTGTCAAAAATTTATTTTAGTAATAACTCGGTTACTATGAATCACAATTACAATTTAGTATCCTTCTGCCTTTCTAGATCAGATAAGATTCATCATTCTTGAGTGTACATACATAAACAATTAAATCAAAAGTTTCAAAGATTTTTACAAAACACATTGGAGGATTTTTCATGGCATAATTTAAATCACAAATCTTTATACATTTATATGGTTATTCAGTCAATTTTATTGAATTTGTTATTAACTTGATAGATTTAAAACAGTAGTAAAAAGAAAATACCAATCTATCTATATTCTTTAACAAACTTTTTTCCTTGATTGATTGTTGGTTAGTAAAGCATAGTTACAAAAAAAATTTGAAATCGAACCACAGTACCTGTATTTGATATTATGAGGTACTGCTAGAGAATATTTTAGTATTTTGGTAAGATAAAATGCTTTGTTTAAGTAAAAAAAAATATATTTTTGCTCTTTTCTTGGAAGACCCTGCCAGGTTTAAGGGTTGAAAAAGTGCTTGCTCTAGGTGAGGCTCGAACTCACAACCCCGGCATAACTTGTTGTACTGTCTATAAGTACCGTGCGCTAACCGATTGCGCCACTAGAGCAGCTTGCTTTCACTCTCCATATTTGCTACTACACTGCCTTCAAGAAACCTTGGAAGCACTGCAACCAAAACAACTTTTGCTAAAAAGATAATGTTACCCACGGCGAGACTCGAACTCGCAATCTTCGGTTTAGGAGACCGACGCCTTATCCATTAGGCCACGCAGGCTTGGTGTCACCCTGGCTGAAAAGTAAAAACTTAGAAATATCCAATTCTCTATCTTTTTTATCTCCTTTTTTTTTTGGATCGGGGATGTTGATATAATTACTTGGGGGTTCGACAAAATGTATTTTTCCGTTACCGGGAATCGAACCCGGGCCTGCTGGGTGAGAGCCAGCTATCCTGACCACTAGACCATAACGGAAGCTGGCGTAATTACACCCAAAATTAAACATGAAAAAAATTGCAATTCAACTGGTACATTGTGACAGAAATTGATATGATTGTTGACTGGAACCGTGGCGAAGTTCTGTAATCCTGCTACTGGGAGGTCAGAGTTTGGGATGGTTTGAGGCAGGGAACGCCTGGTTACCATTGAAACACGTTGAATTGGCGTCCGCACTAAGCCTGGCATCAACATGGCCACCTAGGAGGAGTCCTAGGTGATCAGGTTGCTTAATGAGGGGCGGATTGGGCCAGAGGGGAAACCCAGCAGCCAAGAGTTTCCGTGTCGGTCAGTAGTCGGACCGCGCTAATGAGTGTTCGGTGGTAATTAGCCCTACCAACATAAGTAAACCAATCTTTTTTTGTTTTTATATTTTAAGGCTCCATAGAATAATATTAAAAATAATGTAATATTATTAACTTGTATTAGCCTCCGTGGCGCAATCGGCTAGCGCGTTCGGCTGTTAACCGAAAGGTTGGTGGTTCGAGCCCACCCGGGGGCGACTTTATTTTATAGCAATTTTCTTTAATAGCCAAACGAATCTTTAAAATTTTCGATCTCGGCAGGATTCGAACCTGCAATCTTCTGATCCGTAGTCAGACGCGTTATCCGTTGCGCCACGAGACCTGGCTTAACCTAGTGACGTGGCTTTGTAGTTGCACATTTTATGTCTGTTTGTTATGTATCTTGGCTTGGTTTCTTGGTTAACAATGGTTCCTTAGTGTAGTGGTTATCACGTGTCCTTCACACGGACAAGGTCGCCGGTTCGATCCCGGCAGGAACCAATACATAAGGTTTTTTTTCTTTTCTTTTTATACAAAATAATTTTTTTTACCCTTTGGAGTTTAGATCTGCATCAAGGTCCTATGGTGTAATGGTTAGCACTCTGGACTCTGAATCCAGCGATCCGAGTTCAAATCTCGGTAGGACCTAAACTTTTTAGAGCCATGTAAAAGTGATCTTTTTTCCATCTTGACCAAGATAAGCAACATCATTTTAACTAGCCGTGATAGCTCAGTTGGGAGAGCGTTAGACTGAAGATCTAAAGGTCCCCGGTTCGATCCCGGGTCGCGGCATTTTTGCAAATCTTTACCCTATGTATGTGTAGCCATGGATAGTAGTAATAAAAGGATCAAGGCACCACCGAGAGTCGAACTCGGGATCTCCTGTTTACGAGACAGGCGCTTTAACCAACTAAGCCATGGCGCCTGAATTACCCTATTGTCAGTATATCACGAAACAAATTCAAATATATTTTTAAAAACTGTTCCATATAAAAAAAAATTCGCCCAACGTGGGGCTCGAACCCACGACCCTGAGATTAAGAGTCTCATGCTCTACCGACTGAGCTAGCCGGGCTATGTTAGCTGCCTGGGCTCTGCACTTTGTATGGTTGGTCTTTGCAATAGGTACACAAAAACTAACTACACGAATATCATTAAAGCAAGCCAGCAACGTTGGTTCAGTGGTAGAATGCTCGCCTGCCACGCGGGCGGCCCGGGTTCGATTCCCGGACGTTGCAGCAATTATTTTCTACAGTATCACAACTTTTTTGAGGCAATTTTTTAAAAATGGATAAGCCTACGACACCAAGTATTCCCAGGCGGTCACCCATCCAAGTACTAACTTGGCCCAATGTTGCTTAACTTCAGTGATCGGACGAGAACTGGTGTTTTCAACATGGTATGGCCGTAGACATTAATTGTGTGGGGTTTAGTTAGGTTTGGGCTAGGATTGGTTGGGTCAAAATTCCAAAAAGATTGAGCCTACGACACCAAGTATTCCCAGGCGGTCACCCATCCAAGTACTAACTTGGCCCAATGTTGCTTAACTTCAGTGATCGGACGAGAACTGGTGCTTTCAACATGGTATGGCCGTAGACATTAATTGTGTGGGGTTTAGTTAGGTTTGGGCTAGGATTGTTTGGGTCAAAATTCCAAAAATGTTAAGTCTACGACACCAAGTATTCCCAGGCGGTCACCCATCCAAGTACTAACTTGGCCCAATGTTGCTTAACTTCAGTGATCGGACGAGAACTGGTGCTTTCAACATGGTATGGCCGTAGACATTTGGTAAGGCATTTTCACATTATAATGTGGATATTACCATACCATCCTTCTGTATGGTTTGTTGCGTTGCGACCAGTGCTAACTCTTGGTAATCTTGTTATAACAAGTGACAGTTTGCATTATGTATTTGTCTAAACTGACCAAGCTAAATTTGCTTGATTCACTTCACTAAGAGGTGTGTATAGATCCAGTGGTTGCAGTGTGAACTGTAATGTTATTTCTGTCAGAGCTGATGATAGCTCACTATTTGCAATAGGAATGCATAACCCGTAAAGTAGCAAACATGTATTTTATGTAGTCAATAATTTGGCCTCTAGGTGTCGCATTTGTTTCAATGGAAGACCTCCTACCGAAGGTTTCATCAACAATGTATGTCACCAACCATTTGAAAAAGTATAAATATAGCATTTCTGAGGGGACACTTCAACTGAATCATGTTTTGTGTAAAGTCGTGAAGCTGGTCAGCAAAATATCTATAGTCTTTGTCACCCATACACTGAAATCGACTCTTTCCCTCATACTTACCTGGCGTGGAGGTTAACCATGATCACTAAGGTGGTTCCTCTAGGGTGAGGCTGTGCCATTGCACTCAGGCATGGCTGACCCCTACGATTACCCCAAACGTGGGTAACTCGAACGCACAATTTTTGGTAGTTGGGGACTGCGTTCGCGCATCCCCTAATAAATACAGAACAGACAACAGAATTAGAATGTTTAACTTAACCATCTAGTTCAAATTTTACACACCAGGAATTGCTAAAGTTTGTGTAGTTGGCCAGAAAAAGGCTTCTATCGAAGCCCAATTTAAAGTAAAGTCTTTGCTTTGAACTAGGCAGATTGACTATACTCTCTCTAACAATGATTAGGCAGCCTGCATGCCAATCTTTTGCCAGACAGTACCATAGTCAGGTTATGACTCTAAGGTAGTATACTGGAACTATTCTTTGGCATCGCTTCTCGGCCTTTTGGCTAAGATCAAAGTGTAGTATCTGTTCTTATCAGCTTAATATCTGATACGGGGACCATGTGTCCCCTTCGATATTAAACTCATTTTTGTTAGGGGATGAGGACTTGGAGCTTGCTCCAGCCTTATCACGGGTTGGCCTGGTATTGCAGTACCACCAGGATCGGCCCACTTGTCCCCAATTCTAAACTGGACCACTCAATACGTTGTGTACAACCTGTATCAAGTTTGCACAAGTCAACAAGCATGCTGCCAAAAGCACAATGGCTCCACTTCCTTTATGTAGTTCAATGTTTTAATGCTAGGTGGTGCAAACCCCTAAAGTTGAATGTCATTTATTGGATAATTTTCTGCCTCAAGTTATTCTAGGGGCTTGTGTTTTTTTGGTGAATAAGCTGAACTTTGACACAATCTCTACATGTCTTTGCTGACAACTACATTAGATTGGTCAACGGAACAAGCCTAACAGCTGCCAAGGATATGGAGCTATTTGTGTTGTTTGAGCATGTCCAGGATCTACCTACAGCACGAATAAATCTTTCGCCTTTTACTAAAGATTTCCGTGTAAGTGGATCATATTGGAATTACATCCAATTTATCTGAAGGCTTTTCATGAGAGAGCCCACTTAAAGAAACATATTACAACAGGCATGTAGGGACAGGATGTCAGGATGTGTTTACCACAAAACCATTCATCTCCAACCAACTGCTTCAAATTTGTAAAAATAAAACTGGCCAACCATGCTGACAAATAGCCTACGGTAGGAATGGCTAAAATTGCAGTTACCATTTGTCTAAACTGACCAAGCTATACTTGCTTGATTCACTTCACTAAAAGGTGTGTACAAGTGAACCAAGGATCACTCAGATATTGTCTTGCCGGGCTGAAGAAAGTCCTTACCTACTGCCAAAGTCTACTTACAGCAAGTCATATTAATCGTTCAGGTGTAAAGCTATATCAATCTGTATTTGGGTTATAAATTGACAGATTTCTGAATAATGATTTTCAGCAAGGGGTTGGGTTATACGAATAGCCAAAGAGCATGCCAGCAACGTTGGTTCAGTGGTAGAATGCTCGCCTGCCACGCGGGCGGCCCGGGTTCGATTCCCGGACGTTGCAGCAATTATTTTCTACGTTAACACAACTTTTCTGTTTTCAGTGACAAGGTAAGAAAGAAAGATGTAGAGTTTACGACACCAAGTATTCCCAGGCGGTCACCCATCCAAGTACTAACTTGGCCCAATGTTGCTTAACTTCAGTGATCGGACGAGAACTGGTGCTTTCAACATGGTATGGCCGTAGACATAAAGTTTCAACATGATTTTCAAACTTGTGTGAGGTTTAGTCAGGTTTGGGCTAGGATTGGTTGGGTCAAAATTCCAAAAATATTGAGCCTACGACACCAAGTATTCCCAGGCGGTCACCCATCCAAGTACTAACTTGGCCCAATGTTGCTTAACTTCAGTGATCGGACGAGAACTGGTGCTTTCAACATGGTATGGCCGTAGACATAAAGTTTCAACATGATTTTCAAACTTGTGTGAGGTTTAGTCAGGTTTGGGCTAGGATTGGTTGGGTCAAAATTCCAAAAATATTGAGCCTACGACACCAAGTATTCCCAGGCGGTCACCCATCCAAGTACTAACTTGGCCCAATGTTGCTTAACTTCAGTGATCA
This sequence comes from Acartia tonsa, assembly GCF_053477335.1. Classification (NCBI taxonomy): domain Eukaryota; kingdom Metazoa; phylum Arthropoda; class Copepoda; order Calanoida; family Acartiidae; genus Acartia; species Acartia tonsa. The sequence goes on along the minus strand of NW_027649602.1, from coordinate 55,447 downwards.
GACGAGAACTGGTGCTTTCAACATGGTATGGCCGTAGACATTTACTCTTAGCAAAGGCTCTTCTAACTTCTGGTTTATTAAATAACATTCTAATGCAACAAAAAGGTTTAAAGTTTTACTGGTTTAAATTTTCAGACTTTTGTTTTTCTTTGTGTGTTTATTTTTTTGTTTGGTGCTTGTGTAGTAGGGGGAAAAATGATACTTGGAGATGCGGGGTATCGATCCCCGTACCTCTCGCATGCTAAGCGAGCGCTCTACCATCTGAGCTACATCCCCTTGGGTTTCACCTTATGTTCTCAGTGATTAGAAATTTCTCTTGGACAAGAAAGAAAAAGAGACAAATTTGAAATATGGATAAAATGTTAGAGCCTACGACACCAAGTATTCCCAGGCGGTCACCCATCCAAGTACTAACTTGGCCCAATGTTGCTTAACTGCAGTGATCGGACGAGAACTGGTGCTTTCAACATGGTATGGCCGTAGACATATATCAACGGAAAATGTGGCGTAAATTAAATGCAAAATGCATTACGAAGAGAAAATGTGGCGTGAAATGAATGCAAAACGCTCAACAGTACAGGAATCTACGGACAAGGAAGAAAAAGAGACAAATTTTGAAATATGGATAAAATGTTAAAGCCTACGACACCAAGTATTCCCAGGCGGTCACCCATCCAAGTACTAACTTGGCCCAATGTTGCTTAACTTCAGTGATCAGATGAGAACTGGTGCTTTCAACATGGTATGGCCGTAGACATTTATCAAAGGAAAATGTGGCATAAACTAAATGGAAAATGCATTACCAAGAGAAAATACGTACAGGTATCTACGGTAAATAATTCAATGTTCTTGATTGGTTTCAGTGATTAGTGGGTTCTCTTTAACCCTGAATAAAGATGTTTGTGACTGACTAAGACAGACACTCAACCCGAGCGGACTCAAGGTGAGCGACCCATCGAAGCAGAGCTGATACACACCTCTTGTAGAAGTGAATCAAGCAATATTAGCTTGGTCGTTTTAGACAATGATGTAAAGTAACTTGGACAATCATATATTTTTGATATTTGTTAAAGGTCCGACCGGAAAAGTTAATTTTCATAAAATACAAGCACAAAGTAACTAAAATATTAATCCAAATAGGTATGTGTAATACTAAAAGATATCATTTTATCGAACATTAATAGTTGTCAACTTAAAACCTATGCCTTAACACGGAGAAAACAAAGCCTAACTGGGAACTAAATAGAGCTGCCATCTGGTGACAAAAACAGTAACTACATATTATATCATAGTGGTTGCATTGTATAAGGGCTTTAGGTGTAAAAAATGAACATAAGCAGTTGTCTGGTTTACATTTCTCAGACTTTTTTTTTTTCTCTCAACTTATAAAAAAGGATGAAAAGATTTGCCTACGACACCAAGTATTCCCAGGCGGTCACCCATCCAAGTACTAACTTGGCCCAATGTTGCTTAACTTCAGTGATCGGACGAGAACTGGTGCTTTCAACATGGTATGGCCGTAGACATTTGACCATGGAAAATGTGACTTATACTAAATGCAAAATGCTACAATACAGGAAAATTATGGAGGGATGATTTATTCTATACAACTCAGGTTGCACTTAACCAAAAATAAACAGAGAGAAAACCAAGCCTACCATGAACTAAAATGCTGCTGCCATCTGGTGAGACAATTTTGTTACTGTAATTTTAAAATAGCATGATGCCCGGGTAGCTCAGTCGGTAGAGCGTTAGGCTTTTAACCTAACGGTCCAGGGTTCGAGCCCCTGCTCGGGCGCTCCCATCTTTTGTTCAAGTCTCCAATCAGTGTGATACGTACGTAGTGACTAGAAAATGGCCGATTTATAAGAATTCCTCGATAGTCTAGTGGTGAGGATCTCCGCCTGTCACGTGGAAGGCCCGGGTTCGATTCCCGGTCGGGGAGAGATAACTTTTTCAACCTTGTGAAATTTCTTTTTTTTTTCCATTAAATATTTCCGCCACTGCAAACTGTTCAATTTGGTAAAAGTATTATCTGGCCCGTAGGGGGATCGAACCCGTGACCTTCGCGTTATTAGCACGACGCTCTAACCAACTGAGCTAACGGGCCTGACTAATATGATGTGTATAAGTATAAGCACAATACAAAAACTACATACTTTTTTTCTTCTCTACTTGATTTTCTTTTTCTTGCCTTCCATAATGTTTTCTGTCAACAAATGCTACTATTTTCTTTTCTCTAACCAAGTCCCATTAGCGCAGAGGATAGCGCGTTGGACTTCTAATCCAAAGGTCCTGGGTTCGATCCCCAGATGGGATGCTAACATTGCATTTTGGCTAACCTTTTTGGCTTATCAAAACATGGGATTTCTTAATCCGTGAACACTATATTAACAGTCAGGATGGCCGAGTGGTCTAAGGCGCCAGACTCAAGGACAACTTCCTTGCTCTCTGATAGAGAGTGGTTGTGAGAATTCTGGTCCTCGATGAGGGCGTGGGTTCGAATCCCACTTCTGACAAAACTATTTTTTCAAAACACAACCAGGAGATGAAAAAGTGTTTGCCTGCCCCCGGTGAGGCTCGAACTCACGGCCTTCAGATTATGAGACTGACGCGCTGCCTACTGCGCTACGGAGGCTTGTTGGCAGTGTAGGATTACTACACTTTTTAAATGTACAAAAATGTACTCCTAGGCAACACAGATGAAAATGCGTCAGCCGGGAATCGAACCCGGGTCAACTGCTTGGAAGGCAGCTATGCTCACCACTATACCACTGACGCTTATTGTACAGAACTATAATGTACTCAAAAGTGAAAACCACAAATACATTTTTGCCTAGTAACTAGCACACTTTAGTCAGGAGTTTAAAGAAAAAAATTATGGCAATAAAGCTGTCTAACTGATGTAACAAGTTTCCGTGGTGTAGCGGTTATCACATCTGCCTAACACGCAGAAGGTCTCCGGTTCGATCCCGGACGGAAACAGAATCCCACGTGGTCTAACGGCTAGGATATCTGGCTTTCACCCAGGAGGCCCGGGTTCAACTCCCGGCGTGGGAAGCCTTTTGACACGAGTGATGCAATATATACTTTGTTGTTTTTGTGTTTGTTGTTGTTATTGTTATGTATGCTTTGCAAGTAATCTAGGTTAACCTCTTTCACAGACGAGGTGGCCGAGTGGTTAAGGCGTTGGACTGCTAATCCAATGGGCTCTGCCCGCGTGGGTTCGAATCCCATCTTCGTCGCGAGAATTATTTTGTGGAGCTTTGCTAAATCAGTGCTTGTCAGTCGTGATTTCATGCGTTTTGCAATGAGTGCCGCATTGTGGCAACCTGTCAGGTTGGCCGAGTGGTCTAAGGCGTGAGATTTAAGCTCTCATAATCGTAAGATTGCGTGGGTTCGAACCCCACACCTGACAAAAGTCTTATTTTAACACTATACCAGGAAGGCCATGTGAGTTGCAAGGTAACTTTCTGGTTTTGCAAAAAAAAAGTAAAAAAAAACACTAGATACTAACAAAATCTGACTTTCGCAGCCGGCAGGATTCGAACCTGCGCGGGGAAACCCCATTGGATTTCAAGTCCAACGCCTTAACCACTCGGCCACGACTGCTGGCTCTGGTTGACGGCCATCCATGAATACAGCATCACAGCTGGAAGCAATCGGCAGGTAAATTGATGAATTACAGGCTGCTACTGACAGTTAACAGGGCAAAAGCCAGGCTTGATGGTCTAGGCGGCATGATTCTCGCTTCGGGTGCGAGAGGTCCCGGGTTCAACTCCCGGTCAAGCCCATGGTTTTGCCTAATACTTTTGAAAATTGAAAAGAAAAAAAATTTGGAGTCGTCGGGATTTGAACCCGAGACCTTCTAAATGCGAATCAGACGCTCTACCAGCTGAGCTACGACCCCTGGTCTCCATCATAGGGGCCGGACGAAAGCAGCGCCTTTTTTCTATTGGTCGCTTGCATTGTATAGTGGATAGAAAAAAGGGAAAAAAAAAAGACTTTCCTTTAGTTTCGCATGAATTCAAAGTTGCAGCAATTCTAACATCTGACTCTGTGGCGCAACGGTAGCGCGTCTGACTCCAGATCAGAAGGCTGCGTGTTCAAATCACGTCAGGGTCAACAGAATTGTCTTTTTGCAATTTGTGTAACAAATGCTGATCTTTATAGACAACTAAATTCTATACTCAAATGTACTTGCTTCGGCAGTACATATACTAAAATTGGAACGATACAGAGAAGATTAGCATGGCCCCTGCGCAAGGATGACACGCAAAATCGTGAAGCGTTCCACATTTTTGTGTCCGCATAACCCCATACAAATATTTTTTCACTAAAGTACTCATTTTGAACAACAGACAACTTCAAAGAAATAACAAAAATCATTGTTAATTGGAGATGCCGGGGATCGAACCCGGGGCCTCATACATGCAAAGCATGCGCTCTACCACTGAGCTACATCCCCCTGTTGAATGCATGAGCTGACTAATACTCAACTGAATCCTTTAGCAATTTCAAAGTCTTTAACACAAGGTGCAAACCGCAATAGCTTAGGTTAGGTTAGGTTAGGCTAGGTTAGGCTAGGTTTAAATTGTGCAACGTGAACAGGCAAGCCTCTATAGCTCAGTGGCAGAGCACTGGTCTTGTAAACCAGGGGTCGAGAGTTCAATCCTCTCTGGAGGCAGTTAATTTTGTAAAATCACTCACTGGAAAAACAATTTTTTTTTTAGGTGTTTGATGCTTTTGCACAGTAAGGCTGAAAAAAAAAACTTAAGAAACAATTTTTCTTATTCGCACAACTACCAGCACAACAGGCAGTTTGGCCGAGTGGTCTAAGGCGCTGGTTTTAGGCACCAGTCCGCAAGGGCGTGGGTTCGAATCCCACAGCTGTCAAAAATTTATTTTAGTAATAACTCGGTTACTATGAATCACAATTACAATTTAGTATCCTTCTGCCTTTCTAGATCAGATAAGATTCATCATTCTTGAGTGTACATACATAAACAATTAAATCAAAAGTTTCAAAGATTTTTACAAAACACATTGGAGGATTTTTCATGGCATAATTTAAATCACAAATCTTTATACATTTATATGGTTATTCAGTCAATTTTATTGAATTTGTTATTAACTTGATAGATTTAAAACAGTAGTAAAAAGAAAATACCAATCTATCTATATTCTTTAACAAACTTTTTTCCTTGATTGATTGTTGGTTAGTAAAGCATAGTTACAAAAAAAATTTGAAATCGAACCACAGTACCTGTATTTGATATTATGAGGTACTGCTAGAGAATATTTTAGTATTTTGGTAAGATAAAATGCTTTGTTTAAGTAAAAAAAAATATATTTTTGCTCTTTTCTTGGAAGACCCTGCCAGGTTTAAGGGTTGAAAAAGTGCTTGCTCTAGGTGAGGCTCGAACTCACAACCCCGGCATAACTTGTTGTACTGTCTATAAGTACCGTGCGCTAACCGATTGCGCCACTAGAGCAGCTTGCTTTCACTCTCCATATTTGCTACTACACTGCCTTCAAGAAACCTTGGAAGCACTGCAACCAAAACAACTTTTGCTAAAAAGATAATGTTACCCACGGCGAGACTCGAACTCGCAATCTTCGGTTTAGGAGACCGACGCCTTATCCATTAGGCCACGCAGGCTTGGTGTCACCCTGGCTGAAAAGTAAAAACTTAGAAATATCCAATTCTCTATCTTTTTTATCTCCTTTTTTTTTTGGATCGGGGATGTTGATATAATTACTTGGGGGTTCGACAAAATGTATTTTTCCGTTACCGGGAATCGAACCCGGGCCTGCTGGGTGAGAGCCAGCTATCCTGACCACTAGACCATAACGGAAGCTGGCGTAATTACACCCAAAATTAAACATGAAAAAAATTGCAATTCAACTGGTACATTGTGACAGAAATTGATATGATTGTTGACTGGAACCGTGGCGAAGTTCTGTAATCCTGCTACTGGGAGGTCAGAGTTTGGGATGGTTTGAGGCAGGGAACGCCTGGTTACCATTGAAACACGTTGAATTGGCGTCCGCACTAAGCCTGGCATCAACATGGTCACCTAGGAGGAGTCCTAGGTGATCAGGTTGCTTAATGAGGGGCGGATTGGGCCAGAGGGGAAACCCAGCAGCCAAGAGTTTCCGTGTCGGTCAGTAGTCGGACCGCGCTAATGAGTGTTCGGTGGTAATTAGCCCTACCAACATAAGTAAACCAATCTTTTTTTGTTTTTATATTTTAAGGCTCCATAGAATAATATTAAAAATAATGTAATATTATTAACTTGTATTAGCCTCCGTGGCGCAATCGGCTAGCGCGTTCGGCTGTTAACCGAAAGGTTGGTGGTTCGAGCCCACCCGGGGGCGACTTTATTTTATAGCAATTTTCTTTAATAGCCAAACGAATCTTTAAAATTTTCGATCTCGGCAGGATTCGAACCTGCAATCTTCTGATCCGTAGTCAGACGCGTTATCCGTTGCGCCACGAGACCTGGCTTAACCTAGTGACGTGGCTTTGTAGTTGCACATTTTATGTCTGTTTGTTATGTATCTTGGCTTGGTTTCTTGGTTAACAATGGTTCCTTAGTGTAGTGGTTATCACGTGTCCTTCACACGGACAAGGTCGCCGGTTCGATCCCGGCAGGAACCAATACATAAGGTTTTTTTTCTTTTCTTTTTATACAAAATAATTTTTTTTACCCTTTGGAGTTTAGATCTGCATCAAGGTCCTATGGTGTAATGGTTAGCACTCTGGACTCTGAATCCAGCGATCCGAGTTCAAATCTCGGTAGGACCTAAACTTTTTAGAGCCATGTAAAAGTGATCTTTTTTCCATCTTGACCAAGATAAGCAACATCATTTTAACTAGCCGTGATAGCTCAGTTGGGAGAGCGTTAGACTGAAGATCTAAAGGTCCCCGGTTCGATCCCGGGTCGCGGCATTTTTGCAAATCTTTACCCTATGTATGTGTAGCCATGGATAGTAGTAATAAAAGGATCAAGGCACCACCGAGAGTCGAACTCGGGATCTCCTGTTTACGAGACAGGCGCTTTAACCAACTAAGCCATGGCGCCTGAATTACCCTATTGTCAGTATATCACGAAACAAATTCAAATATATTTTTAAAAACTGTTCCATATAAAAAAAAATTCGCCCAACGTGGGGCTCGAACCCACGACCCTGAGATTAAGAGTCTCATGCTCTACCGACTGAGCTAGCCGGGCTATGTTAGCTGCCTGGGCTCTGCACTTTGTATGGTTGGTCTTTGCAATAGGTACACAAAAACTAACTACACGAATATCATTAAAGCAAGCCAGCAACGTTGGTTCAGTGGTAGAATGCTCGCCTGCCACGCGGGCGGCCCGGGTTCGATTCCCGGACGTTGCAGCAATTATTTTCTACAGTATCACAACTTTTTTGAGGCAATTTTTTAAAAATGGATAAGCCTACGACACCAAGTATTCCCAGGCGGTCACCCATCCAAGTACTAACTTGGCCCAATGTTGCTTAACTTCAGTGATCGGACGAGAACTGGTGTTTTCAACATGGTATGGCCGTAGACATTAATTGTGTGGGGTTTAGTTAGGTTTGGGCTAGGATTGGTTGGGTCAAAATTCCAAAAAGATTGAGCCTACGACACCAAGTATTCCCAGGCGGTCACCCATCCAAGTACTAACTTGGCCCAATGTTGCTTAACTTCAGTGATCGGACGAGAACTGGTGCTTTCAACATGGTATGGCCGTAGACATTAATTGTGTGGGGTTTAGTTAGGTTTGGGCTAGGATTGTTTGGGTCAAAATTCCAAAAATGTTAAGTCTACGACACCAAGTATTCCCAGGCGGTCACCCATCCAAGTACTAACTTGGCCCAATGTTGCTTAACTTCAGTGATCGGACGAGAACTGGTGCTTTCAACATGGTATGGCCGTAGACATTTGGTAAGGCATTTTCACATTATAATGTGGATATTACCATACCATCCTTCTGTATGGTTTGTTGCGTTGCGACCAGTGCTAACTCTTGGTAATCTTGTTATAACAAGTGACAGTTTGCATTATGTATTTGTCTAAACTGACCAAGCTAAATTTGCTTGATTCACTTCACTAAGAGGTGTGTATAGATCCAGTGGTTGCAGTGTGAACTGTAATGTTATTTCTGTCAGAGCTGATGATAGCTCACTATTTGCAATAGGAATGCATAACCCGTAAAGTAGCAAACATGTATTTTATGTAGTCAATAATTTGGCCTCTAGGTGTCGCATTTGTTTCAATGGAAGACCTCCTACCGAAGGTTTCATCAACAATGTATGTCACCAACCATTTGAAAAAGTATAAATATAGCATTTCTGAGGGGACACTTCAACTGAATCATGTTTTGTGTAAAGTCGTGAAGCTGGTCAGCAAAATATCTATAGTCTTTGTCACCCATACACTGAAATCGACTCTTTCCCTCATACTTACCTGGCGTGGAGGTTAACCATGATCACTAAGGTGGTTCCTCTAGGGTGAGGCTGTGCCATTGCACTCAGGCATGGCTGACCCCTACGATTACCCCAAACGTGGGTAACTCGAACGCACAATTTTTGGTAGTTGGGGACTGCGTTCGCGCATCCCCTAATAAATACAGAACAGACAACAGAATTAGAATGTTTAACTTAACCATCTAGTTCAAATTTTACACACCAGGAATTGCTAAAGTTTGTGTAGTTGGCCAGAAAAAGGCTTCTATCGAAGCCCAATTTAAAGTAAAGTCTTTGCTTTGAACTAGGCAGATTGACTATACTCTCTCTAACAATGATTAGGCAGCCTGCATGCCAATCTTTTGCCAGACAGTACCATAGTCAGGTTATGACTCTAAGGTAGTATACTGGAACTATTCTTTGGCATCGCTTCTCGGCCTTTTGGCTAAGATCAAAGTGTAGTATCTGTTCTTATCAGCTTAATATCTGATACGGGGACCATGTGTCCCCTTCGATATTAAACTCATTTTTGTTAGGGGATGAGGACTTGGAGCTTGCTCCAGCCTTATCACGGGTTGGCCTGGTATTGCAGTACCACCAGGATCGGCCCACTTGTCCCCAATTCTAAACTGGACCACTCAATACGTTGTGTACAACCTGTATCAAGTTTGCACAAGTCAACAAGCATGCTGCCAAAAGCACAATGGCTCCACTTCCTTTATGTAGTTCAATGTTTTAATGCTAGGTGGTGCAAACCCCTAAAGTTGAATGTCATTTATTGGATAATTTTCTGCCTCAAGTTATTCTAGGGGCTTGTGTTTTTTTGGTGAATAAGCTGAACTTTGACACAATCTCTACATGTCTTTGCTGACAACTACATTAGATTGGTCAACGGAACAAGCCTAACAGCTGCCAAGGATATGGAGCTATTTGTGTTGTTTGAGCATGTCCAGGATCTACCTACAGCACGAATAAATCTTTCGCCTTTTACTAAAGATTTCCGTGTAAGTGGATCATATTGGAATTACATCCAATTTATCTGAAGGCTTTTCATGAGAGAGCCCACTTAAAGAAACATATTACAACAGGCATGTAGGGACAGGATGTCAGGATGTGTTTACCACAAAACCATTCATCTCCAACCAACTGCTTCAAATTTGTAAAAATAAAACTGGCCAACCATGCTGACAAATAGCCTACGGTAGGAATGGCTAAAATTGCAGTTACCATTTGTCTAAACTGACCAAGCTATACTTGCTTGATTCACTTCACTAAAAGGTGTGTACAAGTGAACCAAGGATCACTCAGATATTGTCTTGCCGGGCTGAAGAAAGTCCTTACCTACTGCCAAAGTCTACTTACAGCAAGTCATATTAATCGTTCAGGTGTAAAGCTATATCAATCTGTATTTGGGTTATAAATTGACAGATTTCTGAATAATGATTTTCAGCAAGGGGTTGGGTTATACGAATAGCCAAAGAGCATGCCAGCAACGTTGGTTCAGTGGTAGAATGCTCGCCTGCCACGCGGGCGGCCCGGGTTCGATTCCCGGACGTTGCAGCAATTATTTTCTACGTTAACACAACTTTTCTGTTTTCAGTGACAAGGTAAGAAAGAAAGATGTAGAGTTTACGACACCAAGTATTCCCAGGCGGTCACCCATCCAAGTACTAACTTGGCCCAATGTTGCTTAACTTCAGTGATCGGACGAGAACTGGTGCTTTCAACATGGTATGGCCGTAGACATAAAGTTTCAACATGATTTTCAAACTTGTGTGAGGTTTAGTCAGGTTTGGGCTAGGATTGGTTGGGTCAAAATTCCAAAAATATTGAGCCTACGACACCAAGTATTCCCAGGCGGTCACCCATCCAAGTACTAACTTGGCCCAATGTTGCTTAACTTCAGTGATCGGACGAGAACTGGTGCTTTCAACATGGTATGGCCGTAGACATAAAGTTTCAACATGATTTTCAAACTTGTGTGAGGTTTAGTCAGGTTTGGGCTAGGATTGGTTGGGTCAAAATTCCAAAAATATTGAGCCTACGACACCAAGTATTCCCAGGCGGTCACCCATCCAAGTACTAACTTGGCCCAATGTTGCTTAACTTCAGTGATCAGACGAGAACTGGTGCTTTCAACATGGTATGGCCGTAGACATTTACTCTTAGCAAAGGCTCTTCTAACTTCTGGTTTATTAAATAACATTCTAATGCAACAAAAAGGTTTAAAGTTTTACTGGTTTAAATTTTCAGACTTTTGTTTTTCTTTGTGTGTTTATTTTTTTGTTTGGTGCTTGTGTAGTAGGGGGAAAAATGATACTTGGAGATGCGGGGTATCGATCCCCGTACCTCTCGCATGCTAAGCGAGCGCTCTACCATCTGAGCTACATCCCCTTGGGTTTCACCTTATGTTCTCAGTGATTAGAAATTTCTCTTGGACAAGAAAGAAAAAGAGACAAATTTGAAATATGGATAAAATGTTAGAGCCTACGACACCAAGTATTCCCAGGCGGTCACCCATCCAAGTACTAACTTGGCCCAATGTTGCTTAACTGCAGTGATCGGACGAGAACTGGTGCTTTCAACATGGTATGGCCGTAGACATATATCAACGGAAAATGTGGCGTAAATTAAATGCAAAATGCATTACGAAGAGAAAATGTGGCGTGAAATGAATGCAAAACGCTCAACTGTACAGGAATCTACGGACAAGGAAGAAAAAGAGACAAATTTTGAAATATGGATAAAATGTTAAAGCCTACGACACCAAGTATTCCCAGGCGGTCACCCATCCAAGTACTAACTTGGCCCAATGTTGCTTAACTTCAGTGATCAGATGAGAACTGGTGCTTTCAACATGGTATGGCCGTAGACATTTATCAAAGGAAAATGTGGCATAAACTAAATGGAAAATGCATTACCAAGAGAAAATACGTACAGGTATCTACGGTAAATAATTCAATGTTCTTGATTGGTTTCAGTGATTAGTGGGTTCTCTTTAACCCTGAATAAAGATGTTTGTGACTGACTAAGACAGACACTCAACCCGAGCGGACTCAAGGTGAGCGACCCATCGAAGCAGAGCTGATACACACCTCTTGTAGAAGTGAATCAAGCAATATTAGCTTGGTCGTTTTAGACAATGATGTAAAGTAACTTGGACAATCATATATTTTTGATATTTGTTAAAGGTCCGACCGGAAAAGTTAATTTTCATAAAATACAAGCACAAAGTAACTAAAATATTAATCCAAATAGGTATGTGTAATACTAAAAGATATCATTTTATCGAACATTAATAGTTGTCAACTTAAAACCTATGCCTTAACACGGAGAAAACAAAGCCTAACTGGGAACTAAATAGAGCTGCCATCTGGTGACAAAAACAGTAACTACATATTATATCATAGTGGTTGCATTGTATAAGGGCTTTAGGTGTAAAAAATGAACATAAGCAGTTGTCTGGTTTACATTTCTCAGACTTTTTTTTTTTCTCTCAACTTATAAAAAAGGATGAAAAGATTTGCCTACGACACCAAGTATTCCCAGGCGGTCACCCATCCAAGTACTAACTTGGCCCAATGTTGCTTAACTTCAGTGATCGGACGAGAACTGGTGCTTTCAACATGGTATGGCCGTAGACATTTGACCATGGAAAATGTGACTTATACTAAATGCAAAATGCTACAATACAGGAAAATTATGGAGGGATGATTTATTCTATACAACTCAGGTTGCACTTAACCAAAAATAAACAGAGAGAAAACCAAGCCTACCATGAACTAAAATGCTGCTGCCATCTGGTGAGACAATTTTGTTACTGTAATTTTAAAATAGCATGATGCCCGGGTAGCTCAGTCGGTAGAGCGTTAGGCTTTTAACCTAACGGTCCAGGGTTCGAGCCCCTGCTCGGGCGCTCCCATCTTTTGTTCAAGTCTCCAATCAGTGTGATACGTACGTAGTGACTAGAAAATGGCCGATTTATAAGAATTCCTCGATAGTCTAGTGGTGAGGATCTCCGCCTGTCACGTGGAAGGCCCGGGTTCGATTCCCGGTCGGGGAGAGATAACTTTTTCAACCTTGTGAAATTTCTTTTTTTTTTCCATTAAATATTTCCGCCACTGCAAACTGTTCAATTTGGTAAAAGTATTATCTGGCCCGTAGGGGGATCGAACCCGTGACCTTCGCGTTATTAGCACGACGCTCTAACCAACTGAGCTAACGGGCCTGACTAATATGATGTGTATAAGTATAAGCACAATACAAAAACTACATACTTTTTTTCTTCTCTACTTGATTTTCTTTTTCTTGCCTTCCATAATGTTTTCTGTCAACAAATGCTACTATTTTCTTTTCTCTAACCAAGTCCCATTAGCGCAGAGGATAGCGCGTTGGACTTCTAATCCAAAGGTCCTGGGTTCGATCCCCAGATGGGATGCTAACATTGCATTTTGGCTAACCTTTTTGGCTTATCAAAACATGGGATTTCTTAATCCGTGAACACTATATTAACAGTCAGGATGGCCGAGTGGTCTAAGGCGCCAGACTCAAGGACAACTTCCTTGCTCTCTGATAGAGAGTGGTTGTGAGAATTCTGGTCCTCGATGAGGGCGTGGGTTCGAATCCCACTTCTGACAAAACTATTTTTTCAAAACACAACCAGGAGATGAAAAAGTGTTTGCCTGCCCCCGGTGAGGCTCGAACTCACGGCCTTCAGATTATGAGACTGACGCGCTGCCTACTGCGCTACGGAGGCTTGTTGGCAGTGTAGGATTACTACACTTTTTAAATGTACAAAAATGTACTCCTAGGCAACACAGATGAAAATGCGTCAGCCGGGAATCGAACCCGGGTCAACTGCTTGGAAGGCAGCTATGCTCACCACTATACCACTGACGCTTATTGTACAGAACTATAATGTACTCAAAAGTGAAAACCACAAATACATTTTTGCCTAGTAACTAGCACACTTTAGTCAGGAGTTTAAAGAAAAAAATTATGGCAATAAAGCTGTCTAACTGATGTAACAAGTTTCCGTGGTGTAGCGGTTATCACATCTGCCTAACACGCAGAAGGTCTCCGGTTCGATCCCGGACGGAAACAGAATCCCACGTGGTCTAACGGCTAGGATATCTGGCTTTCACCCAGGAGGCCCGGGTTCAACTCCCGGCGTGGGAAGCCTTTTGACACGAGTGATGCAATATATACTTTGTTGTTTTTGTGTTTGTTGTTGTTATTGTTATGTATGCTTTGCAAGTAATCTAGGTTAACCTCTTTCACAGACGAGGTGGCCGAGTGGTTAAGGCGTTGGACTGCTAATCCAATGGGCTCTGCCCGCGTGGGTTCGAATCCCATCTTCGTCGCGAGAATTATTTTGTGGAGCTTTGCTAAATCAGTGCTTGTCAGTCGTGATTTCATGCGTTTTGCAATGAGTGCCGCATTGTGGCAACCTGTCAGGTTGGCCGAGTGGTCTAAGGCGTGAGATTTAAGCTCTCATAATCGTAAGATTGCGTGGGTTCGAACCCCACACCTGACAAAAGTCTTATTTTAACACTATACCAGGAAGGCCATGTGAGTTGCAAGGTAACTTTCTGGTTTTGCAAAAAAAAAGTAAAAAAAAACACTAGATACTAACAAAATCTGACTTTCGCAGCCGGCAGGATTCGAACCTGCGCGGGGAAACCCCATTGGATTTCAAGTCCAACGCCTTAACCACTCGGCCACGACTGCTGGCTCTGGTTGACGGCCATCCATGAATACAGCATCACAGCTGGAAGCAATCGGCAGGTAAATTGATGAATTACAGGCTGCTACTGACAGTTAACAGGGCAAAAGCCAGGCTTGATGGTCTAGGCGGCATGATTCTCGCTTCGGGTGCGAGAGGTCCCGGGTTCAACTCCCGGTCAAGCCCATGGTTTTGCCTAATACTTTTGAAAATTGAAAAGAAAAAAAATTTGGAGTCGTCGGGATTTGAACCCGAGACCTTCTAAATGCGAATCAGACGCTCTACCAGCTGAGCTACGACCCCTGGTCTCCATCATAGGGGCCGGACGAAAGCAGCGCCTTTTTTCTATTGGTCGCTTGCATTGTATAGTGGATAGAAAAAAGGGAAAAAAAAAAGACTTTCCTTTAGTTTCGCATGAATTCAAAGTTGCAGCAATTCTAACATCTGACTCTGTGGCGCAACGGTAGCGCGTCTGACTCCAGATCAGAAGGCTGCGTGTTCAAATCACGTCAGGGTCAACAGAATTGTCTTTTTGCAATTTGTGTAACAAATGCTGATCTTTATAGACAACTAAATTCTATACTCAAATGTACTTGCTTCGGCAGTACATATACTAAAATTGGAACGATACAGAGAAGATTAGCATGGCCCCTGCGCAAGGATGACACGCAAAATCGTGAAGCGTTCCACATTTTTGTGTCCGCATAACCCCATACAAATATTTTTTCACTAAAGTACTCATTTTGAACAACAGACAACTTCAAAGAAATAACAAAAATCATTGTTAATTGGAGATGCCGGGGATCGAACCCGGGGCCTCATACATGCAAAGCATGCGCTCTACCACTGAGCTACATCCCCCTGTTGAATGCATGAGCTGACTAATACTCAACTGAATCCTTTAGCAATTTCAAAGTCTTTAACACAAGGTGCAAACCGCAATAGCTTAGGTTAGGTTAGGTTAGGCTAGGTTAGGCTAGGTTTAAATTGTGCAACGTGAACAGGCAAGCCTCTATAGCTCAGTGGCAGAGCACTGGTCTTGTAAACCAGGGGTCGAGAGTTCAATCCTCTCTGGAGGCAGTTAATTTTGTAAAATCACTCACTGGAAAAACAATTTTTTTTTTAGGTGTTTGATGCTTTTGCACAGTAAGGCTGAAAAAAAAAACTTAAGAAACAATTTTTCTTATTCGCACAACTACCAGCACAACAGGCAGTTTGGCCGAGTGGTCTAAGGCGCTGGTTTTAGGCACCAGTCCGCAAGGGCGTGGGTTCGAATCCCACAGCTGTCAAAAATTTATTTTAGTAATAACTCGGTTACTATGAATCACAATTACAATTTAGTATCCTTCTGCCTTTCTAGATCAGATAAGATTCATCATTCTTGAGTGTACATACATAAACAATTAAATCAAAAGTTTCAAAGATTTTTACAAAACACATTGGAGGATTTTTCATGGCATAATTTAAATCACAAATCTTTATACATTTATATGGTTATTCAGTCAATTTTATTGAATTTGTTATTAACTTGATAGATTTAAAACAGTAGTAAAAAGAAAATACCAATCTATCTATATTCTTTAACAAACTTTTTTCCTTGATTGATTGTTGGTTAGTAAAGCATAGTTACAAAAAAAATTTGAAATCGAACCACAGTACCTGTATTTGATATTATGAGGTACTGCTAGAGAATATTTTAGTATTTTGGTAAGATAAAATGCTTTGTTTAAGTAAAAAAAAATATATTTTTGCTCTTTTCTTGGAAGACCCTGCCAGGTTTAAGGGTTGAAAAAGTGCTTGCTCTAGGTGAGGCTCGAACTCACAACCCCGGCATAACTTGTTGTACTGTCTATAAGTACCGTGCGCTAACCGATTGCGCCACTAGAGCAGCTTGCTTTCACTCTCCATATTTGCTACTACACTGCCTTCAAGAAACCTTGGAAGCACTGCAACCAAAACAACTTTTGCTAAAAAGATAATGTTACCCACGGCGAGACTCGAACTCGCAATCTTCGGTTTAGGAGACCGACGCCTTATCCATTAGGCCACGCAGGCTTGGTGTCACCCTGGCTGAAAAGTAAAAACTTAGAAATATCCAATTCTCTATCTTTTTTATCTCCTTTTTTTTTTGGATCGGGGATGTTGATATAATTACTTGGGGGTTCGACAAAATGTATTTTTCCGTTACCGGGAATCGAACCCGGGCCTGCTGGGTGAGAGCCAGCTATCCTGACCACTAGACCATAACGGAAGCTGGCGTAATTACACCCAAAATTAAACATGAAAAAAATTGCAATTCAACTGGTACATTGTGACAGAAATTGATATGATTGTTGACTGGAACCGTGGCGAAGTTCTGTAATCCTGCTACTGGGAGGTCAGAGTTTGGGATGGTTTGAGGCAGGGAACGCCTGGTTACCATTGAAACACGTTGAATTGGCGTCCGCACTAAGCCTGGCATCAACATGGCCACCTAGGAGGAGTCCTAGGTGATCAGGTTGCTTAATGAGGGGCGGATTGGGCCAGAGGGGAAACCCAGCAGCCAAGAGTTTCCGTGTCGGTCAGTAGTCGGACCGCGCTAATGAGTGTTCGGTGGTAATTAGCCCTACCAACATAAGTAAACCAATCTTTTTTTGTTTTTATATTTTAAGGCTCCATAGAATAATATTAAAAATAATGTAATATTATTAACTTGTATTAGCCTCCGTGGCGCAATCGGCTAGCGCGTTCGGCTGTTAACCGAAAGGTTGGTGGTTCGAGCCCACCCGGGGGCGACTTTATTTTATAGCAATTTTCTTTAATAGCCAAACGAATCTTTAAAATTTTCGATCTCGGCAGGATTCGAACCTGCAATCTTCTGATCCGTAGTCAGACGCGTTATCCGTTGCGCCACGAGACCTGGCTTAACCTAGTGACGTGGCTTTGTAGTTGCACATTTTATGTCTGTTTGTTATGTATCTTGGCTTGGTTTCTTGGTTAACAATGGTTCCTTAGTGTAGTGGTTATCACGTGTCCTTCACACGGACAAGGTCGCCGGTTCGATCCCGGCAGGAACCAATACATAAGGTTTTTTTTCTTTTCTTTTTATACAAAATAATTTTTTTTACCCTTTGGAGTTTAGATCTGCATCAAGGTCCTATGGTGTAATGGTTAGCACTCTGGACTCTGAATCCAGCGATCCGAGTTCAAATCTCGGTAGGACCTAAACTTTTTAGAGCCATGTAAAAGTGATCTTTTTTCCATCTTGACCAAGATAAGCAACATCATTTTAACTAGCCGTGATAGCTCAGTTGGGAGAGCGTTAGACTGAAGATCTAAAGGTCCCCGGTTCGATCCCGGGTCGCGGCATTTTTGCAAATCTTTACCCTATGTATGTGTAGCCATGGATAGTAGTAATAAAAGGATCAAGGCACCACCGAGAGTCGAACTCGGGATCTCCTGTTTACGAGACAGGCGCTTTAACCAACTAAGCCATGGCGCCTGAATTACCCTATTGTCAGTATATCACGAAACAAATTCAAATATATTTTTAAAAACTGTTCCATATAAAAAAAAATTCGCCCAACGTGGGGCTCGAACCCACGACCCTGAGATTAAGAGTCTCATGCTCTACCGACTGAGCTAGCCGGGCTATGTTAGCTGCCTGGGCTCTGCACTTTGTATGGTTGGTCTTTGCAATAGGTACACAAAAACTAACTACACGAATATCATTAAAGCAAGCCAGCAACGTTGGTTCAGTGGTAGAATGCTCGCCTGCCACGCGGGCGGCCCGGGTTCGATTCCCGGACGTTGCAGCAATTATTTTCTACAGTATCACAACTTTTTTGAGGCAATTTTTTAAAAATGGATAAGCCTACGACACCAAGTATTCCCAGGCGGTCACCCATCCAAGTACTAACTTGGCCCAATGTTGCTTAACTTCAGTGATCGGACGAGAACTGGTGTTTTCAACATGGTATGGCCGTAGACATTAATTGTGTGGGGTTTAGTTAGGTTTGGGCTAGGATTGGTTGGGTCAAAATTCCAAAAAGATTGAGCCTACGACACCAAGTATTCCCAGGCGGTCACCCATCCAAGTACTAACTTGGCCCAATGTTGCTTAACTTCAGTGATCGGACGAGAACTGGTGCTTTCAACATGGTATGGCCGTAGACATTAATTGTGTGGGGTTTAGTTAGGTTTGGGCTAGGATTGTTTGGGTCAAAATTCCAAAAATGTTAAGTCTACGACACCAAGTATTCCCAGGCGGTCACCCATCCAAGTACTAACTTGGCCCAATGTTGCTTAACTTCAGTGATCGGACGAGAACTGGTGCTTTCAACATGGTATGGCCGTAGACATTTGGTAAGGCATTTTCACATTATAATGTGGATATTACCATACCATCCTTCTGTATGGTTTGTTGCGTTGCGACCAGTGCTAACTCTTGGTAATCTTGTTATAACAAGTGACAGTTTGCATTATGTATTTGTCTAAACTGACCAAGCTAAATTTGCTTGATTCACTTCACTAAGAGGTGTGTATAGATCCAGTGGTTGCAGTGTGAACTGTAATGTTATTTCTGTCAGAGCTGATGATAGCTCACTATTTGCAATAGGAATGCATAACCCGTAAAGTAGCAAACATGTATTTTATGTAGTCAATAATTTGGCCTCTAGGTGTCGCATTTGTTTCAATGGAAGACCTCCTACCGAAGGTTTCATCAACAATGTATGTCACCAACCATTTGAAAAAGTATAAATATAGCATTTCTGAGGGGACACTTCAACTGAATCATGTTTTGTGTAAAGTCGTGAAGCTGGTCAGCAAAATATCTATAGTCTTTGTCACCCATACACTGAAATCGACTCTTTCCCTCATACTTACCTGGCGTGGAGGTTAACCATGATCACTAAGGTGGTTCCTCTAGGGTGAGGCTGTGCCATTGCACTCAGGCATGGCTGACCCCTACGATTACCCCAAACGTGGGTAACTCGAACGCACAATTTTTGGTAGTTGGGGACTGCGTTCGCGCATCCCCTAATAAATACAGAACAGACAACAGAATTAGAATGTTTAACTTAACCATCTAGTTCAAATTTTACACACCAGGAATTGCTAAAGTTTGTGTAGTTGGCCAGAAAAAGGCTTCTATCGAAGCCCAATTTAAAGTAAAGTCTTTGCTTTGAACTAGGCAGATTGACTATACTCTCTCTAACAATGATTAGGCAGCCTGCATGCCAATCTTTTGCCAGACAGTACCATAGTCAGGTTATGACTCTAAGGTAGTATACTGGAACTATTCTTTGGCATCGCTTCTCGGCCTTTTGGCTAAGATCAAAGTGTAGTATCTGTTCTTATCAGCTTAATATCTGATACGGGGACCATGTGTCCCCTTCGATATTAAACTCATTTTTGTTAGGGGATGAGGACTTGGAGCTTGCTCCAGCCTTATCACGGGTTGGCCTGGTATTGCAGTACCACCAGGATCGGCCCACTTGTCCCCAATTCTAAACTGGACCACTCAATACGTTGTGTACAACCTGTATCAAGTTTGCACAAGTCAACAAGCATGCTGCCAAAAGCACAATGGCTCCACTTCCTTTATGTAGTTCAATGTTTTAATGCTAGGTGGTGCAAACCCCTAAAGTTGAATGTCATTTATTGGATAATTTTCTGCCTCAAGTTATTCTAGGGGCTTGTGTTTTTTTGGTGAATAAGCTGAACTTTGACACAATCTCTACATGTCTTTGCTGACAACTACATTAGATTGGTCAACGGAACAAGCCTAACAGCTGCCAAGGATATGGAGCTATTTGTGTTGTTTGAGCATGTCCAGGATCTACCTACAGCACGAATAAATCTTTCGCCTTTTACTAAAGATTTCCGTGTAAGTGGATCATATTGGAATTACATCCAATTTATCTGAAGGCTTTTCATGAGAGAGCCCACTTAAAGAAACATATTACAACAGGCATGTAGGGACAGGATGTCAGGATGTGTTTACCACAAAACCATTCATCTCCAACCAACTGCTTCAAATTTGTAAAAATAAAACTGGCCAACCATGCTGACAAATAGCCTACGGTAGGAATGGCTAAAATTGCAGTTACCATTTGTCTAAACTGACCAAGCTATACTTGCTTGATTCACTTCACTAAAAGGTGTGTACAAGTGAACCAAGGATCACTCAGATATTGTCTTGCCGGGCTGAAGAAAGTCCTTACCTACTGCCAAAGTCTACTTACAGCAAGTCATATTAATCGTTCAGGTGTAAAGCTATATCAATCTGTATTTGGGTTATAAATTGACAGATTTCTGAATAATGATTTTCAGCAAGGGGTTGGGTTATACGAATAGCCAAAGAGCATGCCAGCAACGTTGGTTCAGTGGTAGAATGCTCGCCTGCCACGCGGGCGGCCCGGGTTCGATTCCCGGACGTTGCAGCAATTATTTTCTACGTTAACACAACTTTTCTGTTTTCAGTGACAAGGTAAGAAAGAAAGATGTAGAGTTTACGACACCAAGTATTCCCAGGCGGTCACCCATCCAAGTACTAACTTGGCCCAATGTTGCTTAACTTCAGTGATCGGACGAGAACTGGTGCTTTCAACATGGTATGGCCGTAGACATAAAGTTTCAACATGATTTTCAAACTTGTGTGAGGTTTAGTCAGGTTTGGGCTAGGATTGGTTGGGTCAAAATTCCAAAAATATTGAGCCTACGACACCAAGTATTCCCAGGCGGTCACCCATCCAAGTACTAACTTGGCCCAATGTTGCTTAACTTCAGTGATCGGACGAGAACTGGTGCTTTCAACATGGTATGGCCGTAGACATAAAGTTTCAACATGATTTTCAAACTTGTGTGAGGTTTAGTCAGGTTTGGGCTAGGATTGGTTGGGTCAAAATTCCAAAAATATTGAGCCTACGACACCAAGTATTCCCAGGCGGTCACCCATCCAAGTACTAACTTGGCCCAATGTTGCTTAACTTCAGTGATCAGACGAGAACTGGTGCTTTCAACATGGTATGGCCGTAGACATTTACTCTTAGCAAAGGCTCTTCTAACTTCTGGTTTATTAAATAACATTCTAATGCAACAAAAAGGTTTAAAGTTTTACTGGTTTAAATTTTCAGACTTTTGTTTTTCTTTGTGTGTTTATTTTTTTGTTTGGTGCTTGTGTAGTAGGGGGAAAAATGATACTTGGAGATGCGGGGTATCGATCCCCGTACCTCTCGCATGCTAAGCGAGCGCTCTACCATCTGAGCTACATCCCCTTGGGTTTCACCTTATGTTCTCAGTGATTAGAAATTTCTCTTGGACAAGAAAGAAAAAGAGACAAATTTGAAATATGGATAAAATGTTAGAGCCTACGACACCAAGTATTCCCAGGCGGTCACCCATCCAAGTACTAACTTGGCCCAATGTTGCTTAACTGCAGTGATCGGACGAGAACTGGTGCTTTCAACATGGTATGGCCGTAGACATATATCAACGGAAAATGTGGCGTAAATTAAATGCAAAATGCATTACGAAGAGAAAATGTGGCGTGAAATGAATGCAAAACGCTCAACAGTACAGGAATCTACGGACAAGGAAGAAAAAGAGACAAATTTTGAAATATGGATAAAATGTTAAAGCCTACGACACCAAGTATTCCCAGGCGGTCACCCATCCAAGTACTAACTTGGCCCAATGTTGCTTAACTTCAGTGATCAGATGAGAACTGGTGCTTTCAACATGGTATGGCCGTAGACATTTATCAAAGGAAAATGTGGCATAAACTAAATGGAAAATGCATTACCAAGAGAAAATACGTACAGGTATCTACGGTAAATAATTCAATGTTCTTGATTGGTTTCAGTGATTAGTGGGTTCTCTTTAACCCTGAATAAAGATGTTTGTGACTGACTAAGACAGACACTCAACCCGAGCGGACTCAAGGTGAGCGACCCATCGAAGCAGAGCTGATACACACCTCTTGTAGAAGTGAATCAAGCAATATTAGCTTGGTCGTTTTAGACAATGATGTAAAGTAACTTGGACAATCATATATTTTTGATATTTGTTAAAGGTCCGACCGGAAAAGTTAATTTTCATAAAATACAAGCACAAAGTAACTAAAATATTAATCCAAATAGGTATGTGTAATACTAAAAGATATCATTTTATCGAACATTAATAGTTGTCAACTTAAAACCTATGCCTTAACACGGAGAAAACAAAGCCTAACTGGGAACTAAATAGAGCTGCCATCTGGTGACAAAAACAGTAACTACATATTATATCATAGTGGTTGCATTGTATAAGGGCTTTAGGTGTAAAAAATGAACATAAGCAGTTGTCTGGTTTACATTTCTCAGACTTTTTTTTTTTCTCTCAACTTATAAAAAAGGATGAAAAGATTTGCCTACGACACCAAGTATTCCCAGGCGGTCACCCATCCAAGTACTAACTTGGCCCAATGTTGCTTAACTTCAGTGATCGGACGAGAACTGGTGCTTTCAACATGGTATGGCCGTAGACATTTGACCATGGAAAATGTGACTTATACTAAATGCAAAATGCTACAATACAGGAAAATTATGGAGGGATGATTTATTCTATACAACTCAGGTTGCACTTAACCAAAAATAAACAGAGAGAAAACCAAGCCTACCATGAACTAAAATGCTGCTGCCATCTGGTGAGACAATTTTGTTACTGTAATTTTAAAATAGCATGATGCCCGGGTAGCTCAGTCGGTAGAGCGTTAGGCTTTTAACCTAACGGTCCAGGGTTCGAGCCCCTGCTCGGGCGCTCCCATCTTTTGTTCAAGTCTCCAATCAGTGTGATACGTACGTAGTGACTAGAAAATGGCCGATTTATAAGAATTCCTCGATAGTCTAGTGGTGAGGATCTCCGCCTGTCACGTGGAAGGCCCGGGTTCGATTCCCGGTCGGGGAGAGATAACTTTTTCAACCTTGTGAAATTTCTTTTTTTTTCCATTAAATATTTCCGCCACTGCAAACTGTTCAATTTGGTAAAAGTATTATCTGGCCCGTAGGGGGATCGAACCCGTGACCTTCGCGTTATTAGCACGACGCTCTAACCAACTGAGCTAACGGGCCTGACTAATATGATGTGTATAAGTATAAGCACAATACAAAAACTACATACTTTTTTTCTTCTCTACTTGATTTTCTTTTTCTTGCCTTCCATAATGTTTTCTGTCAACAAATGCTACTATTTTCTTTTCTCTAACCAAGTCCCATTAGCGCAGAGGATAGCGCGTTGGACTTCTAATCCAAAGGTCCTGGGTTCGATCCCCAGATGGGATGCTAACATTGCATTTTGGCTAACCTTTTTGGCTTATCAAAACATGGGATTTCTTAATCCGTGAACACTATATTAACAGTCAGGATGGCCGAGTGGTCTAAGGCGCCAGACTCAAGGACAACTTCCTTGCTCTCTGATAGAGAGTGGTTGTGAGAATTCTGGTCCTCGATGAGGGCGTGGGTTCGAATCCCACTTCTGACAAAACTATTTTTTCAAAACACAACCAGGAGATGAAAAAGTGTTTGCCTGCCCCCGGTGAGGCTCGAACTCACGGCCTTCAGATTATGAGACTGACGCGCTGCCTACTGCGCTACGGAGGCTTGTTGGCAGTGTAGGATTACTACACTTTTTAAATGTACAAAAATGTACTCCTAGGCAACACAGATGAAAATGCGTCAGCCGGGAATCGAACCCGGGTCAACTGCTTGGAAGGCAGCTATGCTCACCACTATACCACTGACGCTTATTGTACAGAACTATAATGTACTCAAAAGTGAAAACCACAAATACATTTTTGCCTAGTAACTAGCACACTTTAGTCAGGAGTTTAAAGAAAAAAATTATGGCAATAAAGCTGTCTAACTGATGTAACAAGTTTCCGTGGTGTAGCGGTTATCACATCTGCCTAACACGCAGAAGGTCTCCGGTTCGATCCCGGACGGAAACAGAATCCCACGTGGTCTAACGGCTAGGATATCTGGCTTTCACCCAGGAGGCCCGGGTTCAACTCCCGGCGTGGGAAGCCTTTTGACACGAGTGATGCAATATATACTTTGTTGTTTTTGTGTTTGTTGTTGTTATTGTTATGTATGCTTTGCAAGTAATCTAGGTTAACCTCTTTCACAGACGAGGTGGCCGAGTGGTTAAGGCGTTGGACTGCTAATCCAATGGGCTCTGCCCGCGTGGGTTCGAATCCCATCTTCGTCGCGAGAATTATTTTGTGGAGCTTTGCTAAATCAGTGCTTGTCAGTCGTGATTTCATGCGTTTTGCAATGAGTGCCGCATTGTGGCAACCTGTCAGGTTGGCCGAGTGGTCTAAGGCGTGAGATTTAAGCTCTCATAATCGTAAGATTGCGTGGGTTCGAACCCCACACCTGACAAAAGTCTTATTTTAACACTATACCAGGAAGGCCATGTGAGTTGCAAGGTAACTTTCTGGTTTTGCAAAAAAAAAGTAAAAAAAAACACTAGATACTAACAAAATCTGACTTTCGCAGCCGGCAGGATTCGAACCTGCGCGGGGAAACCCCATTGGATTTCAAGTCCAACGCCTTAACCACTCGGCCACGACTGCTGGCTCTGGTTGACGGCCATCCATGAATACAGCATCACAGCTGGAAGCAATCGGCAGGTAAATTGATGAATTACAGGCTGCTACTGACAGTTAACAGGGCAAAAGCCAGGCTTGATGGTCTAGGCGGCATGATTCTCGCTTCGGGTGCGAGAGGTCCCGGGTTCAACTCCCGGTCAAGCCCATGGTTTTGCCTAATACTTTTGAAAATTGAAAAGAAAAAAAATTTGGAGTCGTCGGGATTTGAACCCGAGACCTTCTAAATGCGAATCAGACGCTCTACCAGCTGAGCTACGACCCCTGGTTTCCATCATAGGGGCCGGACGAAAGCAGCGCCTTTTTTCTATTGGTCGCTTGCATTGTATAGTGGATAGAAAAAAGGGAAAAAAAAAGACTTTCCTTTAGTTTCGCATGAATTCAAAGTTGCAGCAATTCTAACATCTGACTCTGTGGCGCAACGGTAGCGCGTCTGACTCCAGATCAGAAGGCTGCGTGTTCAAATCACGTCAGGGTCAACAGAATTGTCTTTTTGCAATTTGTGTAACAAATGCTGATCTTTATAGACAACTAAATTCTATACTCAAATGTACTTGCTTCGGCAGTACATATACTAAAATTGGAACGATACAGAGAAGATTAGCATGGCCCCTGCGCAAGGATGACACGCAAAATCGTGAAGCGTTCCACATTTTTGTGTCCGCATAACCCCATACAAATATTTTTTCACTAAAGTACTCATTTTGAACAACAGACAACTTCAAAGAAATAACAAAAATCATTGTTAATTGGAGATGCCGGGGATCGAACCCGGGGCCTCATACATGCAAAGCATGCGCTCTACCACTGAGCTACATCCCCCTGTTGAATGCATGAGCTGACTAATACTCAACTGAATCCTTTAGCAATTTCAAAGTCTTTAACACAAGGTGCAAACCGCAATAGCTTAGGTTAGGTTAGGTTAGGCTAGGTTAGGCTAGGTTTAAATTGTGCAACGTGAACAGGCAAGCCTCTATAGCTCAGTGGCAGAGCACTGGTCTTGTAAACCAGGGGTCGAGAGTTCAATCCTCTCTGGAGGCAGTTAATTTTGTAAAATCACTCACTGGAAAAACAATTTTTTTTTTAGGTGTTTGATGCTTTTGCACAGTAAGGCTGAAAAAAAAAACTTAAGAAACAATTTTTCTTATTCGCACAACTACCAGCACAACAGGCAGTTTGGCCGAGTGGTCTAAGGCGCTGGTTTTAGGCACCAGTCCGCAAGGGCGTGGGTTCGAATCCCACAGCTGTCAAAAATTTATTTTAGTAATAACTCGGTTACTATGAATCACAATTACAATTTAGTATCCTTCTGCCTTTCTAGATCAGATAAGATTCATCATTCTTGAGTGTACATACATAAACAATTAAATCAAAAGTTTCAAAGATTTTTACAAAACACATTGGAGGATTTTTCATGGCATAATTTAAATCACAAATCTTTATACATTTATATGGTTATTCAGTCAATTTTATTGAATTTGTTATTAACTTGATAGATTTAAAACAGTAGTAAAAAGAAAATACCAATCTATCTATATTCTTTAACAAACTTTTTTCCTTGATTGATTGTTGGTTAGTAAAGCATAGTTACAAAAAAAATTTGAAATCGAACCACAGTACCTGTATTTGATATTATGAGGTACTGCTAGAGAATATTTTAGTATTTTGGTAAGATAAAATGCTTTGTTTAAGTAAAAAAAAATATATTTTTGCTCTTTTCTTGGAAGACCCTGCCAGGTTTAAGGGTTGAAAAAGTGCTTGCTCTAGGTGAGGCTCGAACTCACAACCCCGGCATAACTTGTTGTACTGTCTATAAGTACCGTGCGCTAACCGATTGCGCCACTAGAGCAGCTTGCTTTCACTCTCCATATTTGCTACTACACTGCCTTCAAGAAACCTTGGAAGCACTGCAACCAAAACAACTTTTGCTAAAAAGATAATGTTACCCACGGCGAGACTCGAACTCGCAATCTTCGGTTTAGGAGACCGACGCCTTATCCATTAGGCCACGCAGGCTTGGTGTCACCCTGGCTGAAAAGTAAAAACTTAGAAATATCCAATTCTCTATCTTTTTTATCTCCTTTTTTTTTGGATCGGGGATGTTGATATAATTACTTGGGGGTTCGACAAAATGTATTTTTCCGTTACCGGGAATCGAACCCGGGCCTGCTGGGTGAGAGCCAGCTATCCTGACCACTAGACCATAACGGAAGCTGGCGTAATTACACCCAAAATTAAACATGAAAAAAATTGCAATTCAACTGGTACATTGTGACAGAAATTGATATGATTGTTGACTGGAACCGTGGCGAAGTTCTGTAATCCTGCTACTGGGAGGTCAGAGTTTGGGATGGTTTGAGGCAGGGAACGCCTGGTTACCATTGAAACACGTTGAATTGGCGTCCGCACTAAGCCTGGCATCAACATGGCCACCTAGGAGGAGTCCTAGGTGATCAGGTTGCTTAATGAGGGGCGGATTGGGCCAGAGGGGAAACCCAGCAGCCAAGAGTTTCCGTGTCGGTCAGTAGTCGGACCGCGCTAATGAGTGTTCGGTGGTAATTAGCCCTACCAACATAAGTAAACCAATCTTTTTTTGTTTTTATATTTTAAGGCTCCATAGAATAATATTAAAAATAATGTAATATTATTAACTTGTATTAGCCTCCGTGGCGCAATCGGCTAGCGCGTTCGGCTGTTAACCGAAAGGTTGGTGGTTCGAGCCCACCCGGGGGCGACTTTATTTTATAGCAATTTTCTTTAATAGCCAAACGAATCTTTAAAATTTTCGATCTCGGCAGGATTCGAACCTGCAATCTTCTGATCCGTAGTCAGACGCGTTATCCGTTGCGCCACGAGACCTGGCTTAACCTAGTGACGTGGCTTTGTAGTTGCACATTTTATGTCTGTTTGTTATGTATCTTGGCTTGGTTTCTTGGTTAACAATGGTTCCTTAGTGTAGTGGTTATCACGTGTCCTTCACACGGACAAGGTCGCCGGTTCGATCCCGGCAGGAACCAATACATAAGGTTTTTTTTCTTTTCTTTTTATACAAAATAATTTTTTTTACCCTTTGGAGTTTAGATCTGCATCAAGGTCCTATGGTGTAATGGTTAGCACTCTGGACTCTGAATCCAGCGATCCGAGTTCAAATCTCGGTAGGACCTAAACTTTTTAGAGCCATGTAAAAGTGATCTTTTTTCCATCTTGACCAAGATAAGCAACATCATTTTAACTAGCCGTGATAGCTCAGTTGGGAGAGCGTTAGACTGAAGATCTAAAGGTCCCCGGTTCGATCCCGGGTCGCGGCATTTTTGCAAATCTTTACCCTATGTATGTGTAGCCATGGATAGTAGTAATAAAAGGATCAAGGCACCACCGAGAGTCGAACTCGGGATCTCCTGTTTACGAGACAGGCGCTTTAACCAACTAAGCCATGGCGCCTGAATTACCCTATTGTCAGTATATCACGAAACAAATTCAAATATATTTTTAAAAACTGTTCCATATAAAAAAAAATTCGCCCAACGTGGGGCTCGAACCCACGACCCTGAGATTAAGAGTCTCATGCTCTACCGACTGAGCTAGCCGGGCTATGTTAGCTGCCTGGGCTCTGCACTTTGTATGGTTGGTCTTTGCAATAGGTACACAAAAACTAACTACACGAATATCATTAAAGCAAGCCAGCAACGTTGGTTCAGTGGTAGAATGCTCGCCTGCCACGCGGGCGGCCCGGGTTCGATTCCCGGACGTTGCAGCAATTATTTTCTACAGTATCACAACTTTTTTGAGGCAATTTTTTAAAAATGGATAAGCCTACGACACCAAGTATTCCCAGGCGGTCACCCATCCAAGTACTAACTTGGCCCAATGTTGCTTAACTTCAGTGATCGGACGAGAACTGGTGTTTTCAACATGGTATGGCCGTAGACATTAATTGTGTGGGGTTTAGTTAGGTTTGGGCTAGGATTGGTTGGGTCAAAATTCCAAAAAGATTGAGCCTACGACACCAAGTATTCCCAGGCGGTCACCCATCCAAGTACTAACTTGGCCCAATGTTGCTTAACTTCAGTGATCGGACGAGAACTGGTGCTTTCAACATGGTATGGCCGTAGACATTAATTGTGTGGGGTTTAGTTAGGTTTGGGCTAGGATTGTTTGGGTCAAAATTCCAAAAATGTTAAGTCTACGACACCAAGTATTCCCAGGCGGTCACCCATCCAAGTACTAACTTGGCCCAATGTTGCTTAACTTCAGTGATCGGACGAGAACTGGTGCTTTCAACATGGTATGGCCGTAGACATTTGGTAAGGCATTTTCACATTATAATGTGGATATTACCATACCATCCTTCTGTATGGTTTGTTGCGTTGCGACCAGTGCTAACTCTTGGTAATCTTGTTATAACAAGTGACAGTTTGCATTATGTATTTGTCTAAACTGACCAAGCTAAATTTGCTTGATTCACTTCACTAAGAGGTGTGTATAGATCCAGTGGTTGCAGTGTGAACTGTAATGTTATTTCTGTCAGAGCTGATGATAGCTCACTATTTGCAATAGGAATGCATAACCCGTAAAGTAGCAAACATGTATTTTATGTAGTCAATAATTTGGCCTCTAGGTGTCGCATTTGTTTCAATGGAAGACCTCCTACCGAAGGTTTCATCAACAATGTATGTCACCAACCATTTGAAAAAGTATAAATATAGCATTTCTGAGGGGACACTTCAACTGAATCATGTTTTGTGTAAAGTCGTGAAGCTGGTCAGCAAAATATCTATAGTCTTTGTCACCCATACACTGAAATCGACTCTTTCCCTCATACTTACCTGGCGTGGAGGTTAACCATGATCACTAAGGTGGTTCCTCTAGGGTGAGGCTGTGCCATTGCACTCAGGCATGGCTGACCCCTACGATTACCCCAAACGTGGGTAACTCGAACGCACAATTTTTGGTAGTTGGGGACTGCGTTCGCGCATCCCCTAATAAATACAGAACAGACAACAGAATTAGAATGTTTAACTTAACCATCTAGTTCAAATTTTACACACCAGGAATTGCTAAAGTTTGTGTAGTTGGCCAGAAAAAGGCTTCTATCGAAGCCCAATTTAAAGTAAAGTCTTTGCTTTGAACTAGGCAGATTGACTATACTCTCTCTAACAATGATTAGGCAGCCTGCATGCCAATCTTTTGCCAGACAGTACCATAGTCAGGTTATGACTCTAAGGTAGTATACTGGAACTATTCTTTGGCATCGCTTCTCGGCCTTTTGGCTAAGATCAAAGTGTAGTATCTGTTCTTATCAGCTTAATATCTGATACGGGGACCATGTGTCCCCTTCGATATTAAACTCATTTTTGTTAGGGGATGAGGACTTGGAGCTTGCTCCAGCCTTATCACGGGTTGGCCTGGTATTGCAGTACCACCAGGATCGGCCCACTTGTCCCCAATTCTAAACTGGACCACTCAATACGTTGTGTACAACCTGTATCAAGTTTGCACAAGTCAACAAGCATGCTGCCAAAAGCACAATGGCTCCACTTCCTTTATGTAGTTCAATGTTTTAATGCTAGGTGGTGCAAACCCCTAAAGTTGAATGTCATTTATTGGATAATTTTCTGCCTCAAGTTATTCTAGGGGCTTGTGTTTTTTTGGTGAATAAGCTGAACTTTGACACAATCTCTACATGTCTTTGCTGACAACTACATTAGATTGGTCAACGGAACAAGCCTAACAGCTGCCAAGGATATGGAGCTATTTGTGTTGTTTGAGCATGTCCAGGATCTACCTACAGCACGAATAAATCTTTCGCCTTTTACTAAAGATTTCCGTGTAAGTGGATCATATTGGAATTACATCCAATTTATCTGAAGGCTTTTCATGAGAGAGCCCACTTAAAGAAACATATTACAACAGGCATGTAGGGACAGGATGTCAGGATGTGTTTACCACAAAACCATTCATCTCCAACCAACTGCTTCAAATTTGTAAAAATAAAACTGGCCAACCATGCTGACAAATAGCCTACGGTAGGAATGGCTAAAATTGCAGTTACCATTTGTCTAAACTGACCAAGCTATACTTGCTTGATTCACTTCACTAAAAGGTGTGTACAAGTGAACCAAGGATCACTCAGATATTGTCTTGCCGGGCTGAAGAAAGTCCTTACCTACTGCCAAAGTCTACTTACAGCAAGTCATATTAATCGTTCAGGTGTAAAGCTATATCAATCTGTATTTGGGTTATAAATTGACAGATTTCTGAATAATGATTTTCAGCAAGGGGTTGGGTTATACGAATAGCCAAAGAGCATGCCAGCAACGTTGGTTCAGTGGTAGAATGCTCGCCTGCCACGCGGGCGGCCCGGGTTCGATTCCCGGACGTTGCAGCAATTATTTTCTACGTTAACACAACTTTTCTGTTTTCAGTGACAAGGTAAGAAAGAAAGATGTAGAGTTTACGACACCAAGTATTCCCAGGCGGTCACCCATCCAAGTACTAACTTGGCCCAATGTTGCTTAACTTCAGTGATCGGACGAGAACTGGTGCTTTCAACATGGTATGGCCGTAGACATAAAGTTTCAACATGATTTTCAAACTTGTGTGAGGTTTAGTCAGGTTTGGGCTAGGATTGGTTGGGTCAAAATTCCAAAAATATTGAGCCTACGACACCAAGTATTCCCAGGCGGTCACCCATCCAAGTACTAACTTGGCCCAATGTTGCTTAACTTCAGTGATCGGACGAGAACTGGTGCTTTCAACATGGTATGGCCGTAGACATAAAGTTTCAACATGATTTTCAAACTTGTGTGAGGTTTAGTCAGGTTTGGGCTAGGATTGGTTGGGTCAAAATTCCAAAAATATTGAGCCTACGACACCAAGTATTCCCAGGCGGTCACCCATCCAAGTACTAACTTGGCCCAATGTTGCTTAACTTCAGTGATCAGACGAGAACTGGTGCTTTCAACATGGTATGGCCGTAGACATTTACTCTTAGCAAAGGCTCTTCTAACTTCTGGTTTATTAAATAACATTCTAATGCAACAAAAAGGTTTAAAGTTTTACTGGTTTAAATTTTCAGACTTTTGTTTTTCTTTGTGTGTTTATTTTTTTGTTTGGTGCTTGTGTAGTAGGGGGAAAAATGATACTTGGAGATGCGGGGTATCGATCCCCGTACCTCTCGCATGCTAAGCGAGCGCTCTACCATCTGAGCTACATCCCCTTGGGTTTCACCTTATGTTCTCAGTGATTAGAAATTTCTCTTGGACAAGAAAGAAAAAGAGACAAATTTGAAATATGGATAAAATGTTAGAGCCTACGACACCAAGTATTCCCAGGCGGTCACCCATCCAAGTACTAACTTGGCCCAATGTTGCTTAACTGCAGTGATCGGACGAGAACTGGTGCTTTCAACATGGTATGGCCGTAGACATATATCAACGGAAAATGTGGCGTAAATTAAATGCAAAATGCATTACGAAGAGAAAATGTGGCGTGAAATGAATGCAAAACGCTCAACAGTACAGGAATCTACGGACAAGGAAGAAAAAGAGACAAATTTTGAAATATGGATAAAATGTTAAAGCCTACGACACCAAGTATTCCCAGGCGGTCACCCATCCAAGTACTAACTTGGCCCAATGTTGCTTAACTTCAGTGATCAGATGAGAACTGGTGCTTTCAACATGGTATGGCCGTAGACATTTATCAAAGGAAAATGTGGCATAAACTAAATGGAAAATGCATTACCAAGAGAAAATACGTACAGGTATCTACGGTAAATAATTCAATGTTCTTGATTGGTTTCAGTGATTAGTGGGTTCTCTTTAACCCTGAATAAAGATGTTTGTGACTGACTAAGACAGACACTCAACCCGAGCGGACTCAAGGTGAGCGACCCATCGAAGCAGAGCTGATACACACCTCTTGTAGAAGTGAATCAAGCAATATTAGCTTGGTCGTTTTAGACAATGATGTAAAGTAACTTGGACAATCATATATTTTTGATATTTGTTAAAGGTCCGACCGGAAAAGTTAATTTTCATAAAATACAAGCACAAAGTAACTAAAATATTAATCCAAATAGGTATGTGTAATACTAAAAGATATCATTTTATCGAACATTAATAGTTGTCAACTTAAAACCTATGCCTTAACACGGAGAAAACAAAGCCTAACTGGGAACTAAATAGAGCTGCCATCTGGTGACAAAAACAGTAACTACATATTATATCATAGTGGTTGCATTGTATAAGGGCTTTAGGTGTAAAAAATGAACATAAGCAGTTGTCTGGTTTACATTTCTCAGACTTTTTTTTTTTCTCTCAACTTATAAAAAAGGATGAAAAGATTTGCCTACGACACCAAGTATTCCCAGGCGGTCACCCATCCAAGTACTAACTTGGCCCAATGTTGCTTAACTTCAGTGATCGGACGAGAACTGGTGCTTTCAACATGGTATGGCCGTAGACATTTGACCATGGAAAATGTGACTTATACTAAATGCAAAATGCTACAATACAGGAAAATTATGGAGGGATGATTTATTCTATACAACTCAGGTTGCACTTAACCAAAAATAAACAGAGAGAAAACCAAGCCTACCATGAACTAAAATGCTGCTGCCATCTGGTGAGACAATTTTGTTACTGTAATTTTAAAATAGCATGATGCCCGGGTAGCTCAGTCGGTAGAGCGTTAGGCTTTTAACCTAACGGTCCAGGGTTCGAGCCCCTGCTCGGGCGCTCCCATCTTTTGTTCAAGTCTCCAATCAGTGTGATACGTACGTAGTGACTAGAAAATGGCCGATTTATAAGAATTCCTCGATAGTCTAGTGGTGAGGATCTCCGCCTGTCACGTGGAAGGCCCGGGTTCGATTCCCGGTCGGGGAGAGATAACTTTTTCAACCTTGTGAAATTTCTTTTTTTTTTCCATTAAATATTTCCGCCACTGCAAACTGTTCAATTTGGTAAAAGTATTATCTGGCCCGTAGGGGGATCGAACCCGTGACCTTCGCGTTATTAGCACGACGCTCTAACCAACTGAGCTAACGGGCCTGACTAATATGATGTGTATAAGTATAAGCACAATACAAAAACTACATACTTTTTTTCTTCTCTACTTGATTTTCTTTTTCTTGCCTTCCATAATGTTTTCTGTCAACAAATGCTACTATTTTCTTTTCTCTAACCAAGTCCCATTAGCGCAGAGGATAGCGCGTTGGACTTCTAATCCAAAGGTCCTGGGTTCGATCCCCAGATGGGATGCTAACATTGCATTTTGGCTAACCTTTTTGGCTTATCAAAACATGGGATTTCTTAATCCGTGAACACTATATTAACAGTCAGGATGGCCGAGTGGTCTAAGGCGCCAGACTCAAGGACAACTTCCTTGCTCTCTGATAGAGAGTGGTTGTGAGAATTCTGGTCCTCGATGAGGGCGTGGGTTCGAATCCCACTTCTGACAAAACTATTTTTTCAAAACACAACCAGGAGATGAAAAAGTGTTTGCCTGCCCCCGGTGAGGCTCGAACTCACGGCCTTCAGATTATGAGACTGACGCGCTGCCTACTGCGCTACGGAGGCTTGTTGGCAGTGTAGGATTACTACACTTTTTAAATGTACAAAAATGTACTCCTAGGCAACACAGATGAAAATGCGTCAGCCGGGAATCGAACCCGGGTCAACTGCTTGGAAGGCAGCTATGCTCACCACTATACCACTGACGCTTATTGTACAGAACTATAATGTACTCAAAAGTGAAAACCACAAATACATTTTTGCCTAGTAACTAGCACACTTTAGTCAGGAGTTTAAAGAAAAAAATTATGGCAATAAAGCTGTCTAACTGATGTAACAAGTTTCCGTGGTGTAGCGGTTATCACATCTGCCTAACACGCAGAAGGTCTCCGGTTCGATCCCGGACGGAAACAGAATCCCACGTGGTCTAACGGCTAGGATATCTGGCTTTCACCCAGGAGGCCCGGGTTCAACTCCCGGCGTGGGAAGCCTTTTGACACGAGTGATGCAATATATACTTTGTTGTTTTTGTGTTTGTTGTTGTTATTGTTATGTATGCTTTGCAAGTAATCTAGGTTAACCTCTTTCACAGACGAGGTGGCCGAGTGGTTAAGGCGTTGGACTGCTAATCCAATGGGCTCTGCCCGCGTGGGTTCGAATCCCATCTTCGTCGCGAGAATTATTTTGTGGAGCTTTGCTAAATCAGTGCTTGTCAGTCGTGATTTCATGCGTTTTGCAATGAGTGCCGCATTGTGGCAACCTGTCAGGTTGGCCGAGTGGTCTAAGGCGTGAGATTTAAGCTCTCATAATCGTAAGATTGCGTGGGTTCGAACCCCACACCTGACAAAAGTCTTATTTTAACACTATACCAGGAAGGCCATGTGAGTTGCAAGGTAACTTTCTGGTTTTGCAAAAAAAAAGTAAAAAAAAACACTAGATACTAACAAAATCTGACTTTCGCAGCCGGCAGGATTCGAACCTGCGCGG
Organism: Acartia tonsa; assembly: GCF_053477335.1. Taxonomy (NCBI): domain Eukaryota; kingdom Metazoa; phylum Arthropoda; class Copepoda; order Calanoida; family Acartiidae; genus Acartia; species Acartia tonsa. The sequence continues at coordinate 20,121 of NW_027649602.1, read as the reverse complement.
GGAAACCCCATTGGATTTCAAGTCCAACGCCTTAACCACTCGGCCACGACTGCTGGCTCTGGTTGACGGCCATCCATGAATACAGCATCACAGCTGGAAGCAATCGGCAGGTAAATTGATGAATTACAGGCTGCTACTGACAGTTAACAGGGCAAAAGCCAGGCTTGATGGTCTAGGCGGCATGATTCTCGCTTCGGGTGCGAGAGGTCCCGGGTTCAACTCCCGGTCAAGCCCATGGTTTTGCCTAATACTTTTGAAAATTGAAAAGAAAAAAAATTTGGAGTCGTCGGGATTTGAACCCGAGACCTTCTAAATGCGAATCAGACGCTCTACCAGCTGAGCTACGACCCCTGGTCTCCATCATAGGGGCCGGACGAAAGCAGCGCCTTTTTTCTATTGGTCGCTTGCATTGTATAGTGGATAGAAAAAAGGGAAAAAAAAAAAGACTTTCCTTTAGTTTCGCATGAATTCAAAGTTGCAGCAATTCTAACATCTGACTCTGTGGCGCAACGGTAGCGCGTCTGACTCCAGATCAGAAGGCTGCGTGTTCAAATCACGTCAGGGTCAACAGAATTGTCTTTTTGCAATTTGTGTAACAAATGCTGATCTTTATAGACAACTAAATTCTATACTCAAATGTACTTGCTTCGGCAGTACATATACTAAAATTGGAACGATACAGAGAAGATTAGCATGGCCCCTGCGCAAGGATGACACGCAAAATCGTGAAGCGTTCCACATTTTTGTGTCCGCATAACCCCATACAAATATTTTTTCACTAAAGTACTCATTTTGAACAACAGACAACTTCAAAGAAATAACAAAAATCATTGTTAATTGGAGATGCCGGGGATCGAACCCGGGGCCTCATACATGCAAAGCATGCGCTCTACCACTGAGCTACATCCCCCTGTTGAATGCATGAGCTGACTAATACTCAACTGAATCCTTTAGCAATTTCAAAGTCTTTAACACAAGGTGCAAACCGCAATAGCTTAGGTTAGGTTAGGTTAGGCTAGGTTAGGCTAGGTTTAAATTGTGCAACGTGAACAGGCAAGCCTCTATAGCTCAGTGGCAGAGCACTGGTCTTGTAAACCAGGGGTCGAGAGTTCAATCCTCTCTGGAGGCAGTTAATTTTGTAAAATCACTCACTGGAAAAACAATTTTTTTTTTAGGTGTTTGATGCTTTTGCACAGTAAGGCTGAAAAAAAAAACTTAAGAAACAATTTTTCTTATTCGCACAACTACCAGCACAACAGGCAGTTTGGCCGAGTGGTCTAAGGCGCTGGTTTTAGGCACCAGTCCGCAAGGGCGTGGGTTCGAATCCCACAGCTGTCAAAAATTTATTTTAGTAATAACTCGGTTACTATGAATCACAATTACAATTTAGTATCCTTCTGCCTTTCTAGATCAGATAAGATTCATCATTCTTGAGTGTACATACATAAACAATTAAATCAAAAGTTTCAAAGATTTTTACAAAACACATTGGAGGATTTTTCATGGCATAATTTAAATCACAAATCTTTATACATTTATATGGTTATTCAGTCAATTTTATTGAATTTGTTATTAACTTGATAGATTTAAAACAGTAGTAAAAAGAAAATACCAATCTATCTATATTCTTTAACAAACTTTTTTCCTTGATTGATTGTTGGTTAGTAAAGCATAGTTACAAAAAAAATTTGAAATCGAACCACAGTACCTGTATTTGATATTATGAGGTACTGCTAGAGAATATTTTAGTATTTTGGTAAGATAAAATGCTTTGTTTAAGTAAAAAAAAATATATTTTTGCTCTTTTCTTGGAAGACCCTGCCAGGTTTAAGGGTTGAAAAAGTGCTTGCTCTAGGTGAGGCTCGAACTCACAACCCCGGCATAACTTGTTGTACTGTCTATAAGTACCGTGCGCTAACCGATTGCGCCACTAGAGCAGCTTGCTTTCACTCTCCATATTTGCTACTACACTGCCTTCAAGAAACCTTGGAAGCACTGCAACCAAAACAACTTTTGCTAAAAAGATAATGTTACCCACGGCGAGACTCGAACTCGCAATCTTCGGTTTAGGAGACCGACGCCTTATCCATTAGGCCACGCAGGCTTGGTGTCACCCTGGCTGAAAAGTAAAAACTTAGAAATATCCAATTCTCTATCTTTTTTATCTCCTTTTTTTTTTGGATCGGGGATGTTGATATAATTACTTGGGGGTTCGACAAAATGTATTTTTCCGTTACCGGGAATCGAACCCGGGCCTGCTGGGTGAGAGCCAGCTATCCTGACCACTAGACCATAACGGAAGCTGGCGTAATTACACCCAAAATTAAACATGAAAAAAATTGCAATTCAACTGGTACATTGTGACAGAAATTGATATGATTGTTGACTGGAACCGTGGCGAAGTTCTGTAATCCTGCTACTGGGAGGTCAGAGTTTGGGATGGTTTGAGGCAGGGAACGCCTGGTTACCATTGAAACACGTTGAATTGGCGTCCGCACTAAGCCTGGCATCAACATGGCCACCTAGGAGGAGTCCTAGGTGATCAGGTTGCTTAATGAGGGGCGGATTGGGCCAGAGGGGAAACCCAGCAGCCAAGAGTTTCCGTGTCGGTCAGTAGTCGGACCGCGCTAATGAGTGTTCGGTGGTAATTAGCCCTACCAACATAAGTAAACCAATCTTTTTTTGTTTTTATATTTTAAGGCTCCATAGAATAATATTAAAAATAATGTAATATTATTAACTTGTATTAGCCTCCGTGGCGCAATCGGCTAGCGCGTTCGGCTGTTAACCGAAAGGTTGGTGGTTCGAGCCCACCCGGGGGCGACTTTATTTTATAGCAATTTTCTTTAATAGCCAAACGAATCTTTAAAATTTTCGATCTCGGCAGGATTCGAACCTGCAATCTTCTGATCCGTAGTCAGACGCGTTATCCGTTGCGCCACGAGACCTGGCTTAACCTAGTGACGTGGCTTTGTAGTTGCACATTTTATGTCTGTTTGTTATGTATCTTGGCTTGGTTTCTTGGTTAACAATGGTTCCTTAGTGTAGTGGTTATCACGTGTCCTTCACACGGACAAGGTCGCCGGTTCGATCCCGGCAGGAACCAATACATAAGGTTTTTTTTCTTTTCTTTTTATACAAAATAATTTTTTTTACCCTTTGGAGTTTAGATCTGCATCAAGGTCCTATGGTGTAATGGTTAGCACTCTGGACTCTGAATCCAGCGATCCGAGTTCAAATCTCGGTAGGACCTAAACTTTTTAGAGCCATGTAAAAGTGATCTTTTTTCCATCTTGACCAAGATAAGCAACATCATTTTAACTAGCCGTGATAGCTCAGTTGGGAGAGCGTTAGACTGAAGATCTAAAGGTCCCCGGTTCGATCCCGGGTCGCGGCATTTTTGCAAATCTTTACCCTATGTATGTGTAGCCATGGATAGTAGTAATAAAAGGATCAAGGCACCACCGAGAGTCGAACTCGGGATCTCCTGTTTACGAGACAGGCGCTTTAACCAACTAAGCCATGGCGCCTGAATTACCCTATTGTCAGTATATCACGAAACAAATTCAAATATATTTTTAAAAACTGTTCCATATAAAAAAAAATTCGCCCAACGTGGGGCTCGAACCCACGACCCTGAGATTAAGAGTCTCATGCTCTACCGACTGAGCTAGCCGGGCTATGTTAGCTGCCTGGGCTCTGCACTTTGTATGGTTGGTCTTTGCAATAGGTACACAAAAACTAACTACACGAATATCATTAAAGCAAGCCAGCAACGTTGGTTCAGTGGTAGAATGCTCGCCTGCCACGCGGGCGGCCCGGGTTCGATTCCCGGACGTTGCAGCAATTATTTTCTACAGTATCACAACTTTTTTGAGGCAATTTTTTAAAAATGGATAAGCCTACGACACCAAGTATTCCCAGGCGGTCACCCATCCAAGTACTAACTTGGCCCAATGTTGCTTAACTTCAGTGATTGGACGAGAACTGGTGTTTTCAACATGGTATGGCCGTAGACATTAATTGTGTGGGGTTTAGTTAGGTTTGGGCTAGGATTGGTTGGGTCAAAATTCCAAAAAGATTGAGCCTACGACACCAAGTATTCCCAGGCGGTCACCCATCCAAGTACTAACTTGGCCCAATGTTGCTTAACTTCAGTGATCGGACGAGAACTGGTGCTTTCAACATGGTATGGCCGTAGACATTAATTGTGTGGGGTTTAGTTAGGTTTGGGCTAGGATTGTTTGGGTCAAAATTCCAAAAATGTTAAGTCTACGACACCAAGTATTCCCAGGCGGTCACCCATCCAAGTACTAACTTGGCCCAATGTTGCTTAACTTCAGTGATCGGACGAGAACTGGTGCTTTCAACATGGTATGGCCGTAGACATTTGGTAAGGCATTTTCACATTATAATGTGGATATTACCATACCATCCTTCTGTATGGTTTGTTGCGTTGCGACCAGTGCTAACTCTTGGTAATCTTGTTATAACAAGTGACAGTTTGCATTATGTATTTGTCTAAACTGACCAAGCTAAATTTGCTTGATTCACTTCACTAAGAGGTGTGTATAGATCCAGTGGTTGCAGTGTGAACTGTAATGTTATTTCTGTCAGAGCTGATGATAGCTCACTATTTGCAATAGGAATGCATAACCCGTAAAGTAGCAAACATGTATTTTATGTAGTCAATAATTTGGCCTCTAGGTGTCGCATTTGTTTCAATGGAAGACCTCCTACCGAAGGTTTCATCAACAATGTATGTCACCAACCATTTGAAAAAGTATAAATATAGCATTTCTGAGGGGACACTTCAACTGAATCATGTTTTGTGTAAAGTCGTGAAGCTGGTCAGCAAAATATCTATAGTCTTTGTCACCCATACACTGAAATCGACTCTTTCCCTCATACTTACCTGGCGTGGAGGTTAACCATGATCACTAAGGTGGTTCCTCTAGGGTGAGGCTGTGCCATTGCACTCAGGCATGGCTGACCCCTACGATTACCCCAAACGTGGGTAACTCGAACGCACAATTTTTGGTAGTTGGGGACTGCGTTCGCGCATCCCCTAATAAATACAGAACAGACAACAGAATTAGAATGTTTAACTTAACCATCTAGTTCAAATTTTACACACCAGGAATTGCTAAAGTTTGTGTAGTTGGCCAGAAAAAGGCTTCTATCGAAGCCCAATTTAAAGTAAAGTCTTTGCTTTGAACTAGGCAGATTGACTATACTCTCTCTAACAATGATTAGGCAGCCTGCATGCCAATCTTTTGCCAGACAGTACCATAGTCAGGTTATGACTCTAAGGTAGTATACTGGAACTATTCTTTGGCATCGCTTCTCGGCCTTTTGGCTAAGATCAAAGTGTAGTATCTGTTCTTATCAGCTTAATATCTGATACGGGGACCATGTGTCCCCTTCGATATTAAACTCATTTTTGTTAGGGGATGAGGACTTGGAGCTTGCTCCAGCCTTATCACGGGTTGGCCTGGTATTGCAGTACCACCAGGATCGGCCCACTTGTCCCCAATTCTAAACTGGACCACTCAATACGTTGTGTACAACCTGTATCAAGTTTGCACAAGTCAACAAGCATGCTGCCAAAAGCACAATGGCTCCACTTCCTTTATGTAGTTCAATGTTTTAATGCTAGGTGGTGCAAACCCCTAAAGTTGAATGTCATTTATTGGATAATTTTCTGCCTCAAGTTATTCTAGGGGCTTGTGTTTTTTTGGTGAATAAGCTGAACTTTGACACAATCTCTACATGTCTTTGCTGACAACTACATTAGATTGGTCAACGGAACAAGCCTAACAGCTGCCAAGGATATGGAGCTATTTGTGTTGTTTGAGCATGTCCAGGATCTACCTACAGCACGAATAAATCTTTCGCCTTTTACTAAAGATTTCCGTGTAAGTGGATCATATTGGAATTACATCCAATTTATCTGAAGGCTTTTCATGAGAGAGCCCACTTAAAGAAACATATTACAACAGGCATGTAGGGACAGGATGTCAGGATGTGTTTACCACAAAACCATTCATCTCCAACCAACTGCTTCAAATTTGTAAAAATAAAACTGGCCAACCATGCTGACAAATAGCCTACGGTAGGAATGGCTAAAATTGCAGTTACCATTTGTCTAAACTGACCAAGCTATACTTGCTTGATTCACTTCACTAAAAGGTGTGTACAAGTGAACCAAGGATCACTCAGATATTGTCTTGCCGGGCTGAAGAAAGTCCTTACCTACTGCCAAAGTCTACTTACAGCAAGTCATATTAATCGTTCAGGTGTAAAGCTATATCAATCTGTATTTGGGTTATAAATTGACAGATTTCTGAATAATGATTTTCAGCAAGGGGTTGGGTTATACGAATAGCCAAAGAGCATGCCAGCAACGTTGGTTCAGTGGTAGAATGCTCGCCTGCCACGCGGGCGGCCCGGGTTCGATTCCCGGACGTTGCAGCAATTATTTTCTACGTTAACACAACTTTTCTGTTTTCAGTGACAAGGTAAGAAAGAAAGATGTAGAGTTTACGACACCAAGTATTCCCAGGCGGTCACCCATCCAAGTACTAACTTGGCCCAATGTTGCTTAACTTCAGTGATCGGACGAGAACTGGTGCTTTCAACATGGTATGGCCGTAGACATAAAGTTTCAACATGATTTTCAAACTTGTGTGAGGTTTAGTCAGGTTTGGGCTAGGATTGGTTGGGTCAAAATTCCAAAAATATTGAGCCTACGACACCAAGTATTCCCAGGCGGTCACCCATCCAAGTACTAACTTGGCCCAATGTTGCTTAACTTCAGTGATCGGACGAGAACTGGTGCTTTCAACATGGTATGGCCGTAGACATAAAGTTTCAACATGATTTTCAAACTTGTGTGAGGTTTAGTCAGGTTTGGGCTAGGATTGGTTGGGTCAAAATTCCAAAAATATTGAGCCTACGACACCAAGTATTCCCAGGCGGTCACCCATCCAAGTACTAACTTGGCCCAATGTTGCTTAACTTCAGTGATCAGACGAGAACTGGTGCTTTCAACATGGTATGGCCGTAGACATTTACTCTTAGCAAAGGCTCTTCTAACTTCTGGTTTATTAAATAACATTCTAATGCAACAAAAAGGTTTAAAGTTTTACTGGTTTAAATTTTCAGACTTTTGTTTTTCTTTGTGTGTTTATTTTTTTGTTTGGTGCTTGTGTAGTAGGGGGAAAAATGATACTTGGAGATGCGGGGTATCGATCCCCGTACCTCTCGCATGCTAAGCGAGCGCTCTACCATCTGAGCTACATCCCCTTGGGTTTCACCTTATGTTCTCAGTGATTAGAAATTTCTCTTGGACAAGAAAGAAAAAGAGACAAATTTGAAATATGGATAAAATGTTAGAGCCTACGACACCAAGTATTCCCAGGCGGTCACCCATCCAAGTACTAACTTGGCCCAATGTTGCTTAACTGCAGTGATCGGACGAGAACTGGTGCTTTCAACATGGTATGGCCGTAGACATATATCAACGGAAAATGTGGCGTAAATTAAATGCAAAATGCATTACGAAGAGAAAATGTGGCGTGAAATGAATGCAAAACGCTCAACAGTACAGGAATCTACGGACAAGGAAGAAAAAGAGACAAATTTTGAAATATGGATAAAATGTTAAAGCCTACGACACCAAGTATTCCCAGGCGGTCACCCATCCAAGTACTAACTTGGCCCAATGTTGCTTAACTTCAGTGATCAGATGAGAACTGGTGCTTTCAACATGGTATGGCCGTAGACATTTATCAAAGGAAAATGTGGCATAAACTAAATGGAAAATGCATTACCAAGAGAAAATACGTACAGGTATCTACGGTAAATAATTCAATGTTCTTGATTGGTTTCAGTGATTAGTGGGTTCTCTTTAACCCTGAATAAAGATGTTTGTGACTGACTAAGACAGACACTCAACCCGAGCGGACTCAAGGTGAGCGACCCATCGAAGCAGAGCTGATACACACCTCTTGTAGAAGTGAATCAAGCAATATTAGCTTGGTCGTTTTAGACAATGATGTAAAGTAACTTGGACAATCATATATTTTTGATATTTGTTAAAGGTCCGACCGGAAAAGTTAATTTTCATAAAATACAAGCACAAAGTAACTAAAATATTAATCCAAATAGGTATGTGTAATACTAAAAGATATCATTTTATCGAACATTAATAGTTGTCAACTTAAAACCTATGCCTTAACACGGAGAAAACAAAGCCTAACTGGGAACTAAATAGAGCTGCCATCTGGTGACAAAAACAGTAACTACATATTATATCATAGTGGTTGCATTGTATAAGGGCTTTAGGTGTAAAAAATGAACATAAGCAGTTGTCTGGTTTACATTTCTCAGACTTTTTTTTTTTCTCTCAACTTATAAAAAAGGATGAAAAGATTTGCCTACGACACCAAGTATTCCCAGGCGGTCACCCATCCAAGTACTAACTTGGCCCAATGTTGCTTAACTTCAGTGATCGGACGAGAACTGGTGCTTTCAACATGGTATGGCCGTAGACATTTGACCATGGAAAATGTGACTTATACTAAATGCAAAATGCTACAATACAGGAAAATTATGGAGGGATGATTTATTCTATACAACTCAGGTTGCACTTAACCAAAAATAAACAGAGAGAAAACCAAGCCTACCATGAACTAAAATGCTGCTGCCATCTGGTGAGACAATTTTGTTACTGTAATTTTAAAATAGCATGATGCCCGGGTAGCTCAGTCGGTAGAGCGTTAGGCTTTTAACCTAACGGTCCAGGGTTCGAGCCCCTGCTCGGGCGCTCCCATCTTTTGTTCAAGTCTCCAATCAGTGTGATACGTACGTAGTGACTAGAAAATGGCCGATTTATAAGAATTCCTCGATAGTCTAGTGGTGAGGATCTCCGCCTGTCACGTGGAAGGCCCGGGTTCGATTCCCGGTCGGGGAGAGATAACTTTTTCAACCTTGTGAAATTTCTTTTTTTTTCCATTAAATATTTCCGCCACTGCAAACTGTTCAATTTGGTAAAAGTATTATCTGGCCCGTAGGGGGATCGAACCCGTGACCTTCGCGTTATTAGCACGACGCTCTAACCAACTGAGCTAACGGGCCTGACTAATATGATGTGTATAAGTATAAGCACAATACAAAAACTACATACTTTTTTTCTTCTCTACTTGATTTTCTTTTTCTTGCCTTCCATAATGTTTTCTGTCAACAAATGCTACTATTTTCTTTTCTCTAACCAAGTCCCATTAGCGCAGAGGATAGCGCGTTGGACTTCTAATCCAAAGGTCCTGGGTTCGATCCCCAGATGGGATGCTAACATTGCATTTTGGCTAACCTTTTTGGCTTATCAAAACATGGGATTTCTTAATCCGTGAACACTATATTAACAGTCAGGATGGCCGAGTGGTCTAAGGCGCCAGACTCAAGGACAACTTCCTTGCTCTCTGATAGAGAGTGGTTGTGAGAATTCTGGTCCTCGATGAGGGCGTGGGTTCGAATCCCACTTCTGACAAAACTATTTTTTCAAAACACAACCAGGAGATGAAAAAGTGTTTGCCTGCCCCCGGTGAGGCTCGAACTCACGGCCTTCAGATTATGAGACTGACGCGCTGCCTACTGCGCTACGGAGGCTTGTTGGCAGTGTAGGATTACTACACTTTTTAAATGTACAAAAATGTACTCCTAGGCAACACAGATGAAAATGCGTCAGCCGGGAATCGAACCCGGGTCAACTGCTTGGAAGGCAGCTATGCTCACCACTATACCACTGACGCTTATTGTACAGAACTATAATGTACTCAAAAGTGAAAACCACAAATACATTTTTGCCTAGTAACTAGCACACTTTAGTCAGGAGTTTAAAGAAAAAAATTATGGCAATAAAGCTGTCTAACTGATGTAACAAGTTTCCGTGGTGTAGCGGTTATCACATCTGCCTAACACGCAGAAGGTCTCCGGTTCGATCCCGGACGGAAACAGAATCCCACGTGGTCTAACGGCTAGGATATCTGGCTTTCACCCAGGAGGCCCGGGTTCAACTCCCGGCGTGGGAAGCCTTTTGACACGAGTGATGCAATATATACTTTGTTGTTTTTGTGTTTGTTGTTGTTATTGTTATGTATGCTTTGCAAGTAATCTAGGTTAACCTCTTTCACAGACGAGGTGGCCGAGTGGTTAAGGCGTTGGACTGCTAATCCAATGGGCTCTGCCCGCGTGGGTTCGAATCCCATCTTCGTCGCGAGAATTATTTTGTGGAGCTTTGCTAAATCAGTGCTTGTCAGTCGTGATTTCATGCGTTTTGCAATGAGTGCCGCATTGTGGCAACCTGTCAGGTTGGCCGAGTGGTCTAAGGCGTGAGATTTAAGCTCTCATAATCGTAAGATTGCGTGGGTTCGAACCCCACACCTGACAAAAGTCTTATTTTAACACTATACCAGGAAGGCCATGTGAGTTGCAAGGTAACTTTCTGGTTTTGCAAAAAAAAAGTAAAAAAAAACACTAGATACTAACAAAATCTGACTTTCGCAGCCGGCAGGATTCGAACCTGCGCGGGGAAACCCCATTGGATTTCAAGTCCAACGCCTTAACCACTCGGCCACGACTGCTGGCTCTGGTTGACGGCCATCCATGAATACAGCATCACAGCTGGAAGCAATCGGCAGGTAAATTGATGAATTACAGGCTGCTACTGACAGTTAACAGGGCAAAAGCCAGGCTTGATGGTCTAGGCGGCATGATTCTCGCTTCGGGTGCGAGAGGTCCCGGGTTCAACTCCCGGTCAAGCCCATGGTTTTGCCTAATACTTTTGAAAATTGAAAAGAAAAAAAATTTGGAGTCGTCGGGATTTGAACCCGAGACCTTCTAAATGCGAATCAGACGCTCTACCAGCTGAGCTACGACCCCTGGTCTCCATCATAGGGGCCGGACGAAAGCAGCGCCTTTTTTCTATTGGTCGCTTGCATTGTATAGTGGATAGAAAAAAGGGAAAAAAAAAAGACTTTCCTTTAGTTTCGCATGAATTCAAAGTTGCAGCAATTCTAACATCTGACTCTGTGGCGCAACGGTAGCGCGTCTGACTCCAGATCAGAAGGCTGCGTGTTCAAATCACGTCAGGGTCAACAGAATTGTCTTTTTGCAATTTGTGTAACAAATGCTGATCTTTATAGACAACTAAATTCTATACTCAAATGTACTTGCTTCGGCAGTACATATACTAAAATTGGAACGATACAGAGAAGATTAGCATGGCCCCTGCGCAAGGATGACACGCAAAATCGTGAAGCGTTCCACATTTTTGTGTCCGCATAACCCCATACAAATATTTTTTCACTAAAGTACTCATTTTGAACAACAGACAACTTCAAAGAAATAACAAAAATCATTGTTAATTGGAGATGCCGGGGATCGAACCCGGGGCCTCATACATGCAAAGCATGCGCTCTACCACTGAGCTACATCCCCCTGTTGAATGCATGAGCTGACTAATACTCAACTGAATCCTTTAGCAATTTCAAAGTCTTTAACACAAGGTGCAAACCGCAATAGCTTAGGTTAGGTTAGGTTAGGCTAGGTTAGGCTAGGTTTAAATTGTGCAACGTGAACAGGCAAGCCTCTATAGCTCAGTGGCAGAGCACTGGTCTTGTAAACCAGGGGTCGAGAGTTCAATCCTCTCTGGAGGCAGTTAATTTTGTAAAATCACTCACTGGAAAAACAATTTTTTTTTTAGGTGTTTGATGCTTTTGCACAGTAAGGCTGAAAAAAAAAACTTAAGAAACAATTTTTCTTATTCGCACAACTACCAGCACAACAGGCAGTTTGGCCGAGTGGTCTAAGGCGCTGGTTTTAGGCACCAGTCCGCAAGGGCGTGGGTTCGAATCCCACAGCTGTCAAAAATTTATTTTAGTAATAACTCGGTTACTATGAATCACAATTACAATTTAGTATCCTTCTGCCTTTCTAGATCAGATAAGATTCATCATTCTTGAGTGTACATACATAAACAATTAAATCAAAAGTTTCAAAGATTTTTACAAAACACATTGGAGGATTTTTCATGGCATAATTTAAATCACAAATCTTTATACATTTATATGGTTATTCAGTCAATTTTATTGAATTTGTTATTAACTTGATAGATTTAAAACAGTAGTAAAAAGAAAATACCAATCTATCTATATTCTTTAACAAACTTTTTTCCTTGATTGATTGTTGGTTAGTAAAGCATAGTTACAAAAAAAATTTGAAATCGAACCACAGTACCTGTATTTGATATTATGAGGTACTGCTAGAGAATATTTTAGTATTTTGGTAAGATAAAATGCTTTGTTTAAGTAAAAAAAAATATATTTTTGCTCTTTTCTTGGAAGACCCTGCCAGGTTTAAGGGTTGAAAAAGTGCTTGCTCTAGGTGAGGCTCGAACTCACAACCCCGGCATAACTTGTTGTACTGTCTATAAGTACCGTGCGCTAACCGATTGCGCCACTAGAGCAGCTTGCTTTCACTCTCCATATTTGCTACTACACTGCCTTCAAGAAACCTTGGAAGCACTGCAACCAAAACAACTTTTGCTAAAAAGATAATGTTACCCACGGCGAGACTCGAACTCGCAATCTTCGGTTTAGGAGACCGACGCCTTATCCATTAGGCCACGCAGGCTTGGTGTCACCCTGGCTGAAAAGTAAAAACTTAGAAATATCCAATTCTCTATCTTTTTTATCTCCTTTTTTTTTTGGATCGGGGATGTTGATATAATTACTTGGGGGTTCGACAAAATGTATTTTTCCGTTACCGGGAATCGAACCCGGGCCTGCTGGGTGAGAGCCAGCTATCCTGACCACTAGACCATAACGGAAGCTGGCGTAATTACACCCAAAATTAAACATGAAAAAAATTGCAATTCAACTGGTACATTGTGACAGAAATTGATATGATTGTTGACTGGAACCGTGGCGAAGTTCTGTAATCCTGCTACTGGGAGGTCAGAGTTTGGGATGGTTTGAGGCAGGGAACGCCTGGTTACCATTGAAACACGTTGAATTGGCGTCCGCACTAAGCCTGGCATCAACATGGCCACCTAGGAGGAGTCCTAGGTGATCAGGTTGCTTAATGAGGGGCGGATTGGGCCAGAGGGGAAACCCAGCAGCCAAGAGTTTCCGTGTCGGTCAGTAGTCGGACCGCGCTAATGAGTGTTCGGTGGTAATTAGCCCTACCAACATAAGTAAACCAATCTTTTTTTGTTTTTATATTTTAAGGCTCCATAGAATAATATTAAAAATAATGTAATATTATTAACTTGTATTAGCCTCCGTGGCGCAATCGGCTAGCGCGTTCGGCTGTTAACCGAAAGGTTGGTGGTTCGAGCCCACCCGGGGGCGACTTTATTTTATAGCAATTTTCTTTAATAGCCAAACGAATCTTTAAAATTTTCGATCTCGGCAGGATTCGAACCTGCAATCTTCTGATCCGTAGTCAGACGCGTTATCCGTTGCGCCACGAGACCTGGCTTAACCTAGTGACGTGGCTTTGTAGTTGCACATTTTATGTCTGTTTGTTATGTATCTTGGCTTGGTTTCTTGGTTAACAATGGTTCCTTAGTGTAGTGGTTATCACGTGTCCTTCACACGGACAAGGTCGCCGGTTCGATCCCGGCAGGAACCAATACATAAGGTTTTTTTTCTTTTCTTTTTATACAAAATAATTTTTTTTACCCTTTGGAGTTTAGATCTGCATCAAGGTCCTATGGTGTAATGGTTAGCACTCTGGACTCTGAATCCAGCGATCCGAGTTCAAATCTCGGTAGGACCTAAACTTTTTAGAGCCATGTAAAAGTGATCTTTTTTCCATCTTGACCAAGATAAGCAACATCATTTTAACTAGCCGTGATAGCTCAGTTGGGAGAGCGTTAGACTGAAGATCTAAAGGTCCCCGGTTCGATCCCGGGTCGCGGCATTTTTGCAAATCTTTACCCTATGTATGTGTAGCCATGGATAGTAGTAATAAAAGGATCAAGGCACCACCGAGAGTCGAACTCGGGATCTCCTGTTTACGAGACAGGCGCTTTAACCAACTAAGCCATGGCGCCTGAATTACCCTATTGTCAGTATATCACGAAACAAATTCAAATATATTTTTAAAAACTGTTCCATATAAAAAAAAATTCGCCCAACGTGGGGCTCGAACCCACGACCCTGAGATTAAGAGTCTCATGCTCTACCGACTGAGCTAGCCGGGCTATGTTAGCTGCCTGGGCTCTGCACTTTGTATGGTTGGTCTTTGCAATAGGTACACAAAAACTAACTACACGAATATCATTAAAGCAAGCCAGCAACGTTGGTTCAGTGGTAGAATGCTCGCCTGCCACGCGGGCGGCCCGGGTTCGATTCCCGGACGTTGCAGCAATTATTTTCTACAGTATCACAACTTTTTTGAGGCAATTTTTTAAAAATGGATAAGCCTACGACACCAAGTATTCCCAGGCGGTCACCCATCCAAGTACTAACTTGGCCCAATGTTGCTTAACTTCAGTGATCGGACGAGAACTGGTGTTTTCAACATGGTATGGCCGTAGACATTAATTGTGTGGGGTTTAGTTAGGTTTGGGCTAGGATTGGTTGGGTCAAAATTCCAAAAAGATTGAGCCTACGACACCAAGTATTCCCAGGCGGTCACCCATCCAAGTACTAACTTGGCCCAATGTTGCTTAACTTCAGTGATCGGACGAGAACTGGTGCTTTCAACATGGTATGGCCGTAGACATTAATTGTGTGGGGTTTAGTTAGGTTTGGGCTAGGATTGTTTGGGTCAAAATTCCAAAAATGTTAAGTCTACGACACCAAGTATTCCCAGGCGGTCACCCATCCAAGTACTAACTTGGCCCAATGTTGCTTAACTTCAGTGATCGGACGAGAACTGGTGCTTTCAACATGGTATGGCCGTAGACATTTGGTAAGGCATTTTCACATTATAATGTGGATATTACCATACCATCCTTCTGTATGGTTTGTTGCGTTGCGACCAGTGCTAACTCTTGGTAATCTTGTTATAACAAGTGACAGTTTGCATTATGTATTTGTCTAAACTGACCAAGCTAAATTTGCTTGATTCACTTCACTAAGAGGTGTGTATAGATCCAGTGGTTGCAGTGTGAACTGTAATGTTATTTCTGTCAGAGCTGATGATAGCTCACTATTTGCAATAGGAATGCATAACCCGTAAAGTAGCAAACATGTATTTTATGTAGTCAATAATTTGGCCTCTAGGTGTCGCATTTGTTTCAATGGAAGACCTCCTACCGAAGGTTTCATCAACAATGTATGTCACCAACCATTTGAAAAAGTATAAATATAGCATTTCTGAGGGGACACTTCAACTGAATCATGTTTTGTGTAAAGTCGTGAAGCTGGTCAGCAAAATATCTATAGTCTTTGTCACCCATACACTGAAATCGACTCTTTCCCTCATACTTACCTGGCGTGGAGGTTAACCATGATCACTAAGGTGGTTCCTCTAGGGTGAGGCTGTGCCATTGCACTCAGGCATGGCTGACCCCTACGATTACCCCAAACGTGGGTAACTCGAACGCACAATTTTTGGTAGTTGGGGACTGCGTTCGCGCATCCCCTAATAAATACAGAACAGACAACAGAATTAGAATGTTTAACTTAACCATCTAGTTCAAATTTTACACACCAGGAATTGCTAAAGTTTGTGTAGTTGGCCAGAAAAAGGCTTCTATCGAAGCCCAATTTAAAGTAAAGTCTTTGCTTTGAACTAGGCAGATTGACTATACTCTCTCTAACAATGATTAGGCAGCCTGCATGCCAATCTTTTGCCAGACAGTACCATAGTCAGGTTATGACTCTAAGGTAGTATACTGGAACTATTCTTTGGCATCGCTTCTCGGCCTTTTGGCTAAGATCAAAGTGTAGTATCTGTTCTTATCAGCTTAATATCTGATACGGGGACCATGTGTCCCCTTCGATATTAAACTCATTTTTGTTAGGGGATGAGGACTTGGAGCTTGCTCCAGCCTTATCACGGGTTGGCCTGGTATTGCAGTACCACCAGGATCGGCCCACTTGTCCCCAATTCTAAACTGGACCACTCAATACGTTGTGTACAACCTGTATCAAGTTTGCACAAGTCAACAAGCATGCTGCCAAAAGCACAATGGCTCCACTTCCTTTATGTAGTTCAATGTTTTAATGCTAGGTGGTGCAAACCCCTAAAGTTGAATGTCATTTATTGGATAATTTTCTGCCTCAAGTTATTCTAGGGGCTTGTGTTTTTTTGGTGAATAAGCTGAACTTTGACACAATCTCTACATGTCTTTGCTGACAACTACATTAGATTGGTCAACGGAACAAGCCTAACAGCTGCCAAGGATATGGAGCTATTTGTGTTGTTTGAGCATGTCCAGGATCTACCTACAGCACGAATAAATCTTTCGCCTTTTACTAAAGATTTCCGTGTAAGTGGATCATATTGGAATTACATCCAATTTATCTGAAGGCTTTTCATGAGAGAGCCCACTTAAAGAAACATATTACAACAGGCATGTAGGGACAGGATGTCAGGATGTGTTTACCACAAAACCATTCATCTCCAACCAACTGCTTCAAATTTGTAAAAATAAAACTGGCCAACCATGCTGACAAATAGCCTACGGTAGGAATGGCTAAAATTGCAGTTACCATTTGTCTAAACTGACCAAGCTATACTTGCTTGATTCACTTCACTAAAAGGTGTGTACAAGTGAACCAAGGATCACTCAGATATTGTCTTGCCGGGCTGAAGAAAGTCCTTACCTACTGCCAAAGTCTACTTACAGCAAGTCATATTAATCGTTCAGGTGTAAAGCTATATCAATCTGTATTTGGGTTATAAATTGACAGATTTCTGAATAATGATTTTCAGCAAGGGGTTGGGTTATACGAATAGCCAAAGAGCATGCCAGCAACGTTGGTTCAGTGGTAGAATGCTCGCCTGCCACGCGGGCGGCCCGGGTTCGATTCCCGGACGTTGCAGCAATTATTTTCTACGTTAACACAACTTTTCTGTTTTCAGTGACAAGGTAAGAAAGAAAGATGTAGAGTTTACGACACCAAGTATTCCCAGGCGGTCACCCATCCAAGTACTAACTTGGCCCAATGTTGCTTAACTTCAGTGATCGGACGAGAACTGGTGCTTTCAACATGGTATGGCCGTAGACATAAAGTTTCAACATGATTTTCAAACTTGTGTGAGGTTTAGTCAGGTTTGGGCTAGGATTGGTTGGGTCAAAATTCCAAAAATATTGAGCCTACGACACCAAGTATTCCCAGGCGGTCACCCATCCAAGTACTAACTTGGCCCAATGTTGCTTAACTTCAGTGATCGGACGAGAACTGGTGCTTTCAACATGGTATGGCCGTAGACATAAAGTTTCAACATGATTTTCAAACTTGTGTGAGGTTTAGTCAGGTTTGGGCTAGGATTGGTTGGGTCAAAATTCCAAAAATATTGAGCCTACGACACCAAGTATTCCCAGGCGGTCACCCATCCAAGTACTAACTTGGCCCAATGTTGCTTAACTTCAGTGATCAGACGAGAACTGGTGCTTTCAACATGGTATGGCCGTAGACATTTACTCTTAGCAAAGGCTCTTCTAACTTCTGGTTTATTAAATAACATTCTAATGCAACAAAAAGGTTTAAAGTTTTACTGGTTTAAATTTTCAGACTTTTGTTTTTCTTTGTGTGTTTATTTTTTGTTTGGTGCTTGTGTAGTAGGGGGAAAAATGATACTTGGAGATGCGGGGTATCGATCCCCGTACCTCTCGCATGCTAAGCGAGCGCTCTACCATCTGAGCTACATCCCCTTGGGTTTCACCTTATGTTCTCAGTGATTAGAAATTTCTCTTGGACAAGAAAGAAAAAGAGACAAATTTGAAATATGGATAAAATGTTAGAGCCTACGACACCAAGTATTCCCAGGCGGTCACCCATCCAAGTACTAACTTGGCCCAATGTTGCTTAACTGCAGTGATCGGACGAGAACTGGTGCTTTCAACATGGTATGGCCGTAGACATATATCAACGGAAAATGTGGCGTAAATTAAATGCAAAATGCATTACGAAGAGAAAATGTGGCGTGAAATGAATGCAAAACGCTCAACAGTACAGGAATCTACGGACAAGGAAGAAAAAGAGACAAATTTTGAAATATGGATAAAATGTTAAAGCCTACGACACCAAGTATTCCCAGGCGGTCACCCATCCAAGTACTAACTTGGCCCAATGTTGCTTAACTTCAGTGATCAGATGAGAACTGGTGCTTTCAACATGGTATGGCCGTAGACATTTATCAAAGGAAAATGTGGCATAAACTAAATGGAAAATGCATTACCAAGAGAAAATACGTACAGGTATCTACGGTAAATAATTCAATGTTCTTGATTGGTTTCAGTGATTAGTGGGTTCTCTTTAACCCTGAATAAGATGTTTGTGACTGACTAAGACAGACACTCAACCCGAGCGGACTCAAGGTGAGCGACCCATCGAAGCAGAGCTGATACACACCTCTTGTAGAAGTGAATCAAGCAATATTAGCTTGGTCGTTTTAGACAATGATGTAAAGTAACTTGGACAATCATATATTTTTGATATTTGTTAAAGGTCCGACCGGAAAAGTTAATTTTCATAAAATACAAGCACAAAGTAACTAAAATATTAATCCAAATAGGTATGTGTAATACTAAAAGATATCATTTTATCGAACATTAATAGTTGTCAACTTAAAACCTATGCCTTAACACGGAGAAAACAAAGCCTAACTGGGAACTAAATAGAGCTGCCATCTGGTGACAAAAACAGTAACTACATATTATATCATAGTGGTTGCATTGTATAAGGGCTTTAGGTGTAAAAAATGAACATAAGCAGTTGTCTGGTTTACATTTCTCAGACTTTTTTTTTTTCTCTCAACTTATAAAAAAGGATGAAAAGATTTGCCTACGACACCAAGTATTCCCAGGCGGTCACCCATCCAAGTACTAACTTGGCCCAATGTTGCTTAACTTCAGTGATCGGACGAGAACTGGTGCTTTCAACATGGTATGGCCGTAGACATTTGACCATGGAAAATGTGACTTATACTAAATGCAAAATGCTACAATACAGGAAAATTATGGAGGGATGATTTATTCTATACAACTCAGGTTGCACTTAACCAAAAATAAACAGAGAGAAAACCAAGCCTACCATGAACTAAAATGCTGCTGCCATCTGGTGAGACAATTTTGTTACTGTAATTTTAAAATAGCATGATGCCCGGGTAGCTCAGTCGGTAGAGCGTTAGGCTTTTAACCTAACGGTCCAGGGTTCGAGCCCCTGCTCGGGCGCTCCCATCTTTTGTTCAAGTCTCCAATCAGTGTGATACGTACGTAGTGACTAGAAAATGGCCGATTTATAAGAATTCCTCGATAGTCTAGTGGTGAGGATCTCCGCCTGTCACGTGGAAGGCCCGGGTTCGATTCCCGGTCGGGGAGAGATAACTTTTTCAACCTTGTGAAATTTCTTTTTTTTTCCATTAAATATTTCCGCCACTGCAAACTGTTCAATTTGGTAAAAGTATTATCTGGCCCGTAGGGGGATCGAACCCGTGACCTTCGCGTTATTAGCACGACGCTCTAACCAACTGAGCTAACGGGCCTGACTAATATGATGTGTATAAGTATAAGCACAATACAAAAACTACATACTTTTTTTCTTCTCTACTTGATTTTCTTTTTCTTGCCTTCCATAATGTTTTCTGTCAACAAATGCTACTATTTTCTTTTCTCTAACCAAGTCCCATTAGCGCAGAGGATAGCGCGTTGGACTTCTAATCCAAAGGTCCTGGGTTCGATCCCCAGATGGGATGCTAACATTGCATTTTGGCTAACCTTTTTGGCTTATCAAAACATGGGATTTCTTAATCCGTGAACACTATATTAACAGTCAGGATGGCCGAGTGGTCTAAGGCGCCAGACTCAAGGACAACTTCCTTGCTCTCTGATAGAGAGTGGTTGTGAGAATTCTGGTCCTCGATGAGGGCCGTGGGTTC